>NC_091166.1:42507199-42744699 GCF_040958095.1 Procambarus clarkii | reverse complement strand
AGGAGGGTGTCGAATGCACGATACCCGGATATTAGGTCGTGGATTAACTGGTTCTCCGGTTACACTTGTGTCGATTAACTAGTTTCCCGGGAGGAAGGTTTTTAAGCGAAGGCAAGACGGGGAGAGTGTAAGGGGGAGTTGCCCAACGCCTCAAGACCAGGGACTAACCTTCCCTACCCCGGCGGCGCGGTATGACAATCAGGTAATGACAGGGGGGGGGGGGGTGCAGGGTGATCTGTAGGGGGGATGGGCGGTGCATGATGACAGGGTGAATGATGACTGTGTGTGGAGTTGGGGGTATGGACGCCAGTGTGGGGGTTGAGGGTAGGAAAGGAAGGGGGTGCAGGATTGGACATTAAGACAAGTACAAACGTCATATCACTAAGACAGTAATGACTGGGATAGGTGGATATTTCACATGTGTTTGAAATGACCATTAGGCAAATAGACGAGCAATCAATGACCGCAACAAAATATCGCAACGCAGATGTGATGTGCAAATATATAGCAGGTGCTGGAGAAGAACTAGACCACGTAGGTGTTGTAGGATACTAAGACCATGCAGGTGTGTGGGAAGGAATTGATCAAGGTGTGGAGGACACAGCATTCAAGCAGGTTCGTGTGTGAACAAATCATAGACACCTGTAGCAGAAAATAGAACATGTAGATGCTGCAGCAGAGATCAGAAAGGTGTGGACGAGTTAGGAGGGTGCAGTACAGGTGGGGGATGGGGGGGGGGGGGTATAGGACGATAGCGAGGCAAGGAGCCAACGTGTGATAAGACACTGGTGGGGACGTCCTCCTGTCTATCCCCCCCCCCCCTCTGTATAATAAATTCCATACAGTCAGGTGGTGAAAAGAGAGAATCGATAGCAATTTATTACGGGTCGCGCGGAACACCCCGCCATCAATTACCAATAGTCGTGCTCCTGGCATGTGGTAGCTTTGTTTATTATTACACATGTGGGCTGTTATCTTCATCCTCCCACACCACCACAACCACCTCCATAGCCGCTGCAATCACCACAACTACCATCATTATAAACACCAGCAACCACCATCACCAACAACCATCACTAACACCAGCAACAACAACCACCACAATCAGCAGAAACCACCACCACAACCCTGGCCGTGCCGGCTCCCACTCATGCTCAATAGAGGCCACAACCTCTGCCTATCATTACTGATTTATTGCATCTCCTTTATCTCCTTCAAGGTACCATAGTCTACTCCTCGGTGTGTTTGAGACCAATCTGTCGCTTGACAAGATGCAAGGCTGTATCAGCACGCGGGTGTGTACAACATCTTCTTCTGAGTACCATTAAAAAATGCTGCAAAGTTTCCGCCCTCATTGTCATAACCCTATCTCCCTCACCTCCTCCTCATACTTACTTCCCACCACCTCATACTTACCTCCCACCACCACCTCATACTTCCTCACCCCCTCTCCTTCCTCACTCCCCCCTCGATAAAGCAATTTCAAATGTGTCTATAATTAGTTCTTCAATACTTCCTAACCCCCCGTACGGCAGCCAGTTCACCGTTGAATTACGGCAATAATAGTATAACTGATCACGGATACCTTCACCCCCCGCCTGGAGACGCTGGCTAATCAAAGGTGAACTCGAGGTGAGGGCTTCGTGGGGGCGTGCGGGCGTGGGTGGGTGGCGGGGAGCAGGTGAGGTGGGCGGCTGATGACACCAGGGGCGTGAGGTTGGGCGGTTTTCAGGGCGGTGTAGCCGCACGGGTCCGTCCTCGTCGCTATGGTAGGTCGTCAATACTTCGATTTCAGGCCTTATGTTTACCCAACCAACCCTTCTTCCCCATTCCCCTGACCTTCCTTCTTCACCCTCCACTAGCTGACCTTAACCTATCATACCTCAATGTATCTACCAACCTTACCTTAACCTAACCTACCAATTTGTCTCTCATATAAGTCAAGTAACCCTGACAATTTTTCCTCCTCGACCAATTCATTGCTGTAAACTACCTTCTTCACTCTCAATATACATTTCCTAATACACTTTCTTCCTCTCTGTTTTTGTTTGTTTTGTTTTGAGCTTGAGCGCCACCTACCGTCTCTTGAGCACCCTCTACCCGCACCATCCGCGGTGTACAGTGCCATTCGCCCCGTTGACTCGGACGGTAGAGTGACGGTCTCTCTTCATGCAGGTCGGCGTTCAATCCCCGACCGTCCAAGTGGTTGGTCCCCATTCCATGCCCCCCCCCCACACCGGTCCCATCCCAAATCCTTATCCTGATCCCATCCCAAGTGTTATATAGTCGTAAATGGCTTGGTTCTTTCTCCTGATAGTTCCCTTCTCGTCCTTCCCCCTTCCTCTCCCCAAACAAAATTTTCTTCCCCTTCCCTGGCAATTTTCCCCATTTCCTCCTCCACTATTCCATCCCCTGGTGTACACAGGCAGCGCGTCCCCTCCCCCTCATCCCCCTCACTATCCACGAGCAGCGTCCCCCCCCTCTCCCCTCTCACTATCCACTATACTCCCCTCCCCGCCACTCATACCCTCCCTACCTTTCCCCTCACGTGACGACTACCGTTCACGCCGTGACCACAATTCATTCATCTATACCCTGGTCCTCGCAGTCTCTTCAGCTCCTCTCTCTCTCTCTCTCTCTCTCTCTCTCTCTCTCTCTCTCTTCCTCAGATTCTCCCCATCACACCCCTAACTCTCAGTCTCTCCTAATTCCCCATCCCCTTCCCTTGCACTACTGTCTTCCCTCGCTTCCCAATCCTTCCCTTACACTTTTTCTTCATTCCTCAGCTCTTTTCTCTCCACAGAACCTCCTTAGATCTCAGACCTACCGTCACTCCTCTTCCTCAATTCTACCTTCCCACCCCCTCATTTCCCAACCTTCCCCTCTCACCCCCAATCCTCCCTTCTCACCCCCAACCCTCTCCTTTCACCTCCACCCCTCCCCTCTCACCCCAACCCTCCACCTCTCACCCCAACCCTCCCCCCTTCTCACCCCAACCCTCCCCCCTTCTCACCCCAACCCTCCCCCTCTCTCACCCCAACCCTCCCCCCTCTCCCCCAACCCTCCCTCACTCCATCACAGTTACCGTCGGACAGTGTTCCCGCACACCATCATCGCCTCCCCTTTATGCTACACACGCAAGCATAAAGCCTGTCTCGCACGCAAGGGAGCGCACGCGCACGCGCTTGTGTGTATTCGTGCATGCACACTAACCGTAATATCATTCATGGTACGTCAAGTCGGGGCGAACTTGGTTTGATCTTGGGCCTTTCAGTGCTAATACTTTTACAGGGAGGGAGGGGGAGGATTTTGGGGAGGGGGCAGGAAAGAGGAGGAGGAGTAGGGGAGGGGAGGGAAGAGGAGGAGAAGCAGAGGGGGAGGGGGTGGGGAAGAGAATGAGTATGGAACAGGTAAGGAAAAAGAGGAATATTGGATGGGTAGGGGCAGGGAAAGGTAAAAATATAAGGGAATAGGAAGAGGTTGGGAGGGGTTAGAGGGGGGGAGGGGGGTGGAGAGAGAGGATGGAGAGATGAGAGAGTTAAAGGGAGAGGATGAGGAGTAGTTGGAAGAAGGAAGAGAGTCGTGAGTCGTCGATTGAGACGACGTTCATGGGCGTTCATTTTTTTCACAATAGTCGTGATGATACCACGTGCCTCATCACCCCTCACGTGCCTCATCACCCCCCCTCTCACGTGCCTCATCATTCCCCCTCTCACGTGCCTCATCACCTCTCATTGTCGCCGCTTCCCTCACCTCTCTCATCAACACGCCGTACATATCACTCATTAATTGATTACTTAAACATCAAAGTTGTATAACAACCGTAGCATTATTGTAGAGATAAAAACTAGTTGTTTATGATTTTTCAATAATTTTTTCCATATATTCGGATCCAATAAGATAAAAAAAATAATGTGCACATTACAATTTTATAAAAATATACACAATATTTATAATTCAGGTTACACAAATTAAAATTATATACATAATTGTCAAATTTCAAGAAAGCATACTTGAATTAGTCTCAAAATGGAAGGGAATGCATAACTGGATGAATTATACCACCACATACGACATATGTCGTGGTATACTACACACCACATACACACGGGGGTTCAGGTGTGTACCAACCTGGGAGTTGTAGGGCAATGTGCAGAGTCCTTCAGGTGTGCTCACCCCTGAGACACTAGCGAGTATTTGGGAATCCCGCTCCCACGTCGAGTGGTCGTGCTCGATAATGGGCAGAGAACGACAGTTTGCTAAGCAAATGTCCCGTTCTAAACGGTCTACCGAAGTAACCAGTTAGCTGGTCGTCTTACTGGTGTATGGAGACTTATATCTTCTACTGTACTGTAATTTTGTGTCGACGCAATTATAAGTGGACGTGAATTTATGTATAAAGTTTTGTTTAATTTGATTGTTGTTGGGCCTTAGGCCGATAAAGCTCCGAAGGCATATTAAAGCTACTATAATGGATTAATGACTAACCAGCAAATATTCGTAATCCAGAGTGTGATTAAAACCTAAAGTAATTTATGATTTACATATACACCGATAAGCTAAATACGCCCCAGGCACGTGTATTGATATACGTTTTTAATCAACACAACGCCTATTTATATATTCCACTTACTCGTGTTTTAGAGAGTCTATAGCTTTGGTGTTGGCCTGTGCTAAACACGACCCTTTTCCATCATGTGGCATTTGCTCACGTTGAATTTTATTGGCCACTTTTCCTTCCAATTTGCTCGTTGTCTCGTTCAACTGACATATTTTGGCCTCAGCATCTTTGCATCTAAAAAAAAAGTTATGAGTGCTTTCTGGAGTGTTATTTATATACATAATGGACTTAATCGGTGCCAGCACAGAAGCGAACAGCACCCCATACTGAGACTCTTCCTCGCATTGTGACCTACATCAGTTTGCTGCAACTTTGCAAATATATATATAATATATATATATATATATATATATATATATATATATATATATATATATATATATATATATATATATATATATATATGCGAACAAGCCTGAATGGTCCCCAGGACTATATGCGAATGAAAACTCACACCCCAGAAGTGACTCGAACCCATACTCCCAGAAGCAACGCAACTGGTAACTACAGGGCGCCTTAATCCGCTTGACCATCACGGCCGTCAAAAGGAAGTGATAGCCGAGGCTATTTGAGCCACTTCCCCGACGGCAACTCGGATGGTAATCTTGGGCATAGCATTTCACCAAATCACCTCATTCTTTGGGGCACACGTGAGGAACACAAATGCGAACAAGCCTGAATGGTCCCCAGGACTATATGCGAATGAAAACTCACACCCCAGAAGTGACTCGAACCCATACTCCCAGAAGCAACGCAACTGGTAACTACAGGGCGCCTTAATCCGCTTGACCATCACGGCCGTCAAAAGGAAGTGATAGCCGAGGCTATTTGAGCCACTTCCCCGACGGCAACTCGGATGGTAATCTTGGGCATAGCATTTCACCAAATCACCTCACTCTGGGGTGTGAGTTTTCATTCGCATATAGTCCTGGGGACCATTCAGGCTTGTTCGCATTTGTGTTCCTCACGTGTGCCCCAAAGAATGAGGTGATTTGGTGAAATGCTATGCCCAAGATTACCATCCGAGTTGCCGTCGGGGAAGTGGCTCAAATAGCCTCGGCTATCACTTCCTTTTGACGGCCGTGATGGTCAAGCGGATTAAGGCGCCCTGTAGTTACCAGTTGCGTTGCTTCTGGGAGTATGGGTTCGAGTCACTTCTGGGGTGTGAGTTTTCATTCGCATATAGTCCTGGGGACCATTCAGGCTTGTTCGCATTTGTGTTCCTCACGTGTGCCCCAAAGAATGAGGTGATTTGGTGAAATGCTATGCCCAAGATTACCATCCGAGTTGCCGTCGGGGAAGTGGCTCAAATAGCCTCGGCTATCACTTCCTTTTGACGGCCGTGATGGTCAAGCGGATTAAGGCGCCCTGTAGTTACCAGTTGCGTTGCTTCTGGGAGTATGGGTTCGAGTCACTTCTGGGGTGTGAGTTTTCATTCGCATATAGTCCTGGGGACCATTCAGGCTTGTTCGCATTTGTGTTCCTCACGTGTGCCCCAAAGAATGAGGTGATTTGGTGAAATGCTATGCCCAAGATTACCATCCGAGTTGCCGTCGGGGAAGTGGCTCAAATAGCCTCGGCTATCACTTCCTTTTGACGGCCGTGATGGTCAAGCGGATTAAGGCGCCCTGTAGTTACCAGTTGCGTTGCTTCTGGGAGTATGGGTTCGAGTCACTTCTGGGGTGTGAGTTTTCATTCGCATATAGTCCTGGGGACCATTCAGGCTTGTTCGCATTTGTGTTCCTCACGTGTGCCCCAAAGAATGAGGTGATTTGGTGAAATGCTATGCCCAAGATTACCATCCGAGTTGCCGTCGGGGAAGTGGCTCAAATAGCCTCGGCTATCACTTCCTTTTGACGGCCGTGATGGTCAAGCGGATTAAGGCGCCCTGTAGTTACCAGATGCGTTGCTTCTGGGAGTATGGGTTCGAGTCACTTCTGGGGTGTGAGTTTTCAGTTGCATATGTCCTGGGGACCATTCAGGCTTGTTCGCATATATATATATATGCATGCACCCACCTATGTCTCTCGCTCCCATTTCTTTTATTGTGTAAATCCCTACAACTATCTCACTCTTATCAGTTGTCGCTCTCGTACTGTCTGTTTCTGTTTCTCTCTATCTCTCTCCCTCTCTCTTTCTTCGCCCCTTTGTACTAATTCTCGGTCGCATTTATCAATTATCCTTCCGCCGGGTCTCCTCCTCCTCTTCTTCATAAATTCCACACTACGGTCCCCTTCTTGCTCTCCTATTTCATATTCCATGCTTCGGCTTGCTTACTTATTCGCTCACTCACTGGTTCGCTCATTTGTGTACTCATTCGCGTATTCACTCTCTGGTTCGCTCGCTCATTCACCACCTCCCATTGGTTGTGTCTTGCCTAAATATGCTTTTCTTATACTCTCTTAATGGAAGGAGTTTTATTTGAATTTACAACACGCAAGACAATCAAGTTGCTTTCACTTACTTTTTATCTGAGCAAATTATACAGAGACACTTTCTGATGCTATTTCCCCCTTCTATCCACACTTTCTTCCTTCTCTCTTCTCCTATTCTTCATTTCCTTTCGTTGTAACTATTCCATATCCCCCTTGGGCGCCAAAACCCTTACCCATCTCCCTCGGGCGACCGTCAATAACTACTGGCGTCCCCTCTCTGCCCTCAAGCATTCTACACTGACTGGCATCAAATTAATACCATTATGACTGTAATCGAAAGTGGTGACTGGGGAGTTGCAGACGCTTCTCGTCGCAGAGTGGGCAGGGATTGGGAGATTAAACTGCCTCCCGATTAGGTGAGGCGAGGGAATGGGGGAGGGGGGGGGGGGGGGCGGGTCATAATCAGCACCAGCACTTAACTTACTTGGAGCTCAGGAACTCCCAAGGGAGGGAAAGGGAGATGTTGTGTAGAAGGCAAAGGCGCGAGGATGAAAGGGGTGAGATGGGAAGGTAGATAAGGAAAGAAGATGGAGAGGTGAACAAATGGCAGAGTAAACAAAAAAGGGATAGGTGATGGATGAAAGAAGGAGCAGAAACAACCGAGAAAAAAAGAGGAACAGATACAGTCCCCCAGGAACATAGACAACGCTACAAGTGGGAGGGGAAGAAGGCTGGGATGGAAAGGGCATACTTATAACTATCCGAATTATAACACCCGTTTGGAAAGGTAGAAATGGGGCCCGACCAGTGCAGCAGGAGCGGGGGAATTCTGACGTCGTCGTCGCCTCATAATGGCTTGTGTACGACTATCAACGAACACCAAAATCAAACTATGATTTGACTTGCAATGCTGCTGTTGTACTTGTAAATTACAGGATAAAAACAAAAATCATGCAACACAAACCACAGCAACACATGCCACATCGTCACTCAAAAGGCCCAACAAACCCACCTAGATCACGCCAAACAAAGAGAATTAACACTCCCGAAAAGATTAATTATGAAAACTAGACAATGCAGGAAATTTTGATCGAGGTTCTGGGAAGTGAACGGCGAAGGAAAAAAAATTGGCTGGGCGGCCAGAGCTAGTTACTTTAACTTCACATCCAACACAGAGTTTGTCCCCCATCAAAGGCCTCCATTAAAAGTCTCTGCATGTAATGATCTTACGGCAACTTGAGAGTTTGATTAGATACCAATCAATAGTGCGCGTTTTCTTTGTTTATACATGAATTGGAAAGCGTTAGAGGAAAGTTTGTCCTCAGAGAGGGAGGGAGAGAGAGAGAGAGAGAGAGGTCAGCCCACTCAGACCAGCAGGGCAATTAAACGGCTAATTATGCCACACCAACCAGCGATAAAATACACCGGATGGCAACATAATGCATTACATACAGGCAGGTAAACAGAGAGACAGACAGACGGACAGAAAGTCATGTGCCCACAAGGGAGACGGGAGCAAATAAAGAGAGCATACACTGGTTATTTGGTGGGCGGCATAAGACTGATGAGTAATTCCGCTAAAGCCTCGGGTCTGTTCTCTGACACGCTGTAAACAAATGCCGAACGAATGCCACGGTGACCCTTAATAAAATGCCAAGTTGACCCCCCAATAAAAATACCAAGTTGACCCCTAATAAAAATGCCACGGTGACCCTCTATTAAAAATGACTGTGCTGGACTTGCCATTTTAGCACTCGCGACATTTTATTATCAATGTCCTACGCTGGCATATTCATCTGTCGCATTTCAGAGGGTGGGAGAAGTGTGTTATTACTGTCGTATTCACAGACTTTCCCTGTAGACTACCCCACTGCTCTCTCTCTCTCTCTCTCTCTTACTCTCTTTATCTCTTTCTCTCTCTCTCTTCCTCTCTGTCTCTCCCTTTATCTCTTTTCCTCTCCCTTTATCTCTTTTCCTCTCCCTTTATCCCTTTTCCTCCCTTTATCTCTTTTCCTCTCCCTTTCTCTCTTCCTCTCCCTTTCTCTCCTTCTCTCTCTTCCTCTCCCTTTCTCTCTTCACCTCCCTCTCTCTCTCTCTTCATCTCCCTCCCTCCCTCCCTCCCTCCCTCCCTCTCTCTCTCTCTCTCTCTCTTCATCTCCCTCTCTCTCTCTCTCTCTTCATCTCCCTCCCTCCCTCCCTCCCTCCCTCCCTCCCTCCCTCCCTCTCTCTCTCTCTCTCTCTCTCTCTCTCTCTCTCTCTCTCTCTCTCTCTCTCTCTCTCTCTCTCTTCATCTCCCTCTCTCTCTCTCTTCCTCCCCGATGATCCTCTAATTTTTTTCTGATTCCATTCTTCTTTTCAGTCCCTTGTTCTGACTGCATCGCTCGCCCTCCCTCCCTGACCCCTCTCCATCTCTATCTCCCTCTCCATACATGGTCGTCTCTCTCCCCCTGTTCCGCCCTTCCTTCCCCCTCCTTCCTCTGATATTTGCCTGGAAGGGTTTCCAAAACTCCCTGTTGAATCTGAACTACTCGATGCAATGTGAAATTCGATCTGCTTTTAGGCGGCTGTCACGTGAGCGTAAATCTGTTATTGGAATTCTGAGTTGAGGCTCTTTTTTTTTTTGAGTGAAGGGATGTGATTCGTATTTAACTTTCGAGAGAGAGGGTGTCCAGGGCTGTTCCTGAGCTCGCTTCTGGACGGGTCCTTGTTCTCTGGTATGGAAAGATTTGCACGAGGCTTCAACAAAGGACCTTTACAGTGTGTGGTGTGGAAGACAGGAGACGGTAATCTGTCTCACGGGCAGACGGTAATCTGTCTCTCCCTCGTGAGAAGTGGGTTAGTTGTTCCAGTAAACTAAGTGTCCAAGTTGGTACATCCACCAGAAAAAAAATATGTATAAATACATAAATACACAAATGAACACTCACATATATATCTCCATAAAAAATGTGTACATAAAAATACGGCTAAAAAAAAAATAAGGGTAAGGACAAAAATAAGGGTAAGAGAACCAACGAATCGATTGTATATATGTTGTGTTAGAAGTGATTACCTTGGCTTTTAGACCAATATAGAAGGATTATCTGGGCGTGGAGTGACCCCGCTGGGCAGATAACGAGGCCTCTCAGGTGCCGCTGTCGCACCTGGTGTCAGGATTACTCTCATCCTACACCCCACCACCACTGCTGGAGGCTAGAACTAGCCTAAGCTACTCTATCCTTTTGAGATGTATCTTAGTGTCCCAATAAATGTACTTGAACCACTATTGCTTGCTTATTGCCATCTAATACTTAGGCATTCTCCTTTAAACAATTTATCTTCGCGTTTCAATTAATTTATAATCTATATTTGTGCGATAAATTATCATAGATAATTTTGTCATAGAATATTGCTATCATAGAATACTAATAGCATCAGTATTTATGATTCTATCGCACAAACAGCAGAAGTATTTTCATTTCATGAAGAAACAAAAATTTCATTTTATTTTGTGAAAGCGAGCTTACTGTATGTTATTGCATAATTTTTTGTATTAATATGGAACAATGACTATGGATATGGATAATGCATATATAATGTATAAGAGATCGCTAAATTATACTTGCAGCCAAAATTTGCAAGATATATTATAAAGAAATGATATTCAATGAGAAATAAAGTGTTTTAAACTAAATTAAAATTTTACATTAACATTCAACTACCGATAACCTTCTGATATTCTGGAGCACAGACTGCCCTGGAGCACAGACTGTCCTGGAGCACAGACTGCCCTGGAGCACAGACTGTCCTGGAGCACAGACTGTCCTGGAGCACAGACTGCCCTGGAGCACAGACTGTCCTGGAGCACAGACTGTCCTGGAGCACAGACTGCCCTGGAGCACAGACTGCCCTGGAGCACAGACTGTCCTGGAGCACAGACTGTCCTGGAGCACAGACTGCCCTGGAGCACAGACTGTCCTGGAGCACAGACTGTCCTGGAGCACAGACTGCCCTGGAGCACAGACTGTCCTGGAGCACAGACTGTCCTGGAGCACAGACTGTCCTGGAGCACAGACTGTCCTGGAGCACAGACTGCCCTGGAGCACAGACTGTCCTGGAGCACAGACTGTCCTGGAGCACAGACTGCCCTGGAGCACAGACTGCCCTGGAGCACAGACTGTCCTGGAGCACAGACTGTCCTGGAGCACAGACTGTCCTGGAGCACAGACTGTCCTGGAGCACAGACTGCCCTGGAGCACAGACTGTCCTGGAGCACAGACTGTCCTGGAGCACAGACTGTCCTGGAGCACAGACTGTCCTGGAGCACAGACTGTCCTGGAGCACAGACTGCCCTGGAGCACAGACTGTCCTGGAGCACAGACTGTCCTGGAGCACAGACTGTCGTGGAGCACAGACTGCCCTGGAGCACAGACTGTCCTGGAGCACAGACTGCCCTGGAGCACAGACTGTCCTGGAGCACAGACTGTCCTGGAGCACAGACTGTCCTGGAGCACAGACTGTCCTGGAGCACAGACTGTCCTGGAGCACAGACTGCCCTGGAGCACAGACTGTCGTGGAGCACAGGCTGCCCTGGAGCACAGACTGTCCTGGAGCACAGACTGTCCTGGAGCACAGACTGTCCTGGAGCACAGACTGTCCTGGAGCACAGACTGTCCTGGAGCACAGACTGCCCTGGAGCACAGACTGTCCTGGAGCACAGACTGTCCTGGAGCACAGACTGTCCTGGAGCACAGACTGTCCTGGAGCACAGACTGTCCTGGAGCACAGACTGCCCTGGAGCACAGACTGCCCTGGAGCACAGACTGCCCTGGAGCACAGACTGTCCTGGAGCACAGACTGTCCTGGAGCACAGACTGTCCTGGAGCACAGACTGCCCTGGAGCACAGACTGCCCTGGAGCACAGACTGTCCTGGAGCACAGACTGTCCTGGAGCACAGACTGTCCTGGAACACAGACTGTCCTGGAGCACAGACTGCCCTGGAGCACAGACTGTCCTGGAGCACAGACTGTCCTGGAGCACAGACTGTCGTGGAGCACAGACTGCCCTGGAGCACAGACTGTCCTGGAGCACAGACTGCCCTGGAGCACAGACTGTCCTGGAGCACAGACTGTCCTGGAGCACAGACTGTCCTGGAGCACAGACTGTCCTGGAGCACAGACTGTCCTGGAGCACAGACTGCCCTGGAGCACAGACTGTCCTGGAGCACAGACTGTCCTGGAGCACAGACTGTCCTGGAGCACAGACTGTCCTGGAGCACAGACTGTCCTGGAGCACAGACTGTCCTGGAGCACAGACTGTCCTGGAGCACAGACTGCCCTGGAGCACAGACTGCCCTGGAGCACAGACTGTCCTGGAGCACAGACTGTCCTGGAGCACAGACTGTCCTGGAGCACAGACTGTCCTGGAGCACAGACTGCCCTGGAGCACAGACTGTCCTGGAGCACAGACTGTCCTGGAGCACAGACTGTCCTGGAGCACAGACTGTCCTGGAGCACAGACTGTCCTGGAGCACAGACTGCCCTGGAGCACAGACTGTCCTGGAGCACAGACTGTCCTGGAGCACAGACTGTCGTGGAGCACAGACTGCCCTGGAGCACAGACTGTCCTGGAGCACAGACTGCCCTGGAGCACAGACTGTCCTGGAGCACAGACTGTCCTGGAGCACAGACTGTCCTGGAGCACAGACTGTCCTGGAGCACAGACTGTCCTGGAGCACAGACTGCCCTGGAGCACAGACTGTCGTGGAGCACAGGCTGCCCTGGAGCACAGACTGTCCTGGAGCACAGACTGTCCTGGAGCACAGACTGTCCTGGAGCACAGACTGTCCTGGAGCACAGACTGCCCTGGAGCACAGACTGTCCTGGAGCACAGACTGTCCTGGAGCACAGACTGTCCTGGAGCACAGACTGTCCTGGAGCACAGACTGTCCTGGAGCACAGACTGTCCTGGAGCACAGACTGCCCTGGAGCACAGACTGCCCTGGAGCACAGACTGCCCTGGAGCACAGACTGTCCTGGAGCACAGACTGTCCTGGAGCACAGACTGTCCTGGAGCACAGACTGCCCTGGAGCACAGACTGCCCTGGAGCACAGACTGTCCTGGAGCACAGACTGTCCTGGAGCACAGACTGTCCTGGAACACAGACTGTCCTGGAGCACAGACTGCCCTGGAGCACAGACTGTCCTGGAGCACAGACTGTCCTGGAGCACAGACTGTCGTGGAGCACAGACTGCCCTGGAGCACAGACTGTCCTGGAGCACAGACTGCCCTGGAGCACAGACTGTCCTGGAGCACAGACTGTCCTGGAGCACAGACTGTCCTGGAGCACAGACTGCCCTGGAGCACAGACTGTCGTGGAGCACAGGCTGCCCTGGAGCACAGACTGTCCTGGAGCACAGACTGTCGTGGAGCACAGACTGCCCTGGAGCACAGACTGTCGTGGAGCACAGACTGCCCTGGAGCACAGACTGTCCTGGAGCACAGACTGTCCTGGAGCACAGACTGTCCTGGAGCACAGACTGCCCTGGAGCACAGACTGTCGTGGAGCACAGACTGCCCTGGAGCACAGACTGTCCTGGAGCACAGACTGTCCTGGAGCACAGACTGCCCTGGAGCACAGACTGTCGTGGAGCACAGACTGCCCTGGAGCACAGACTGTCCTGGAGCACAGACTGTCCTGGAGCACAGACTGCCCTGGAGCACAGAGGTGGGTCATACTGGTGACTACCCCCAGTTCTCACCCACTTCAACACTTTACTGTGTCGTGAGAGACGCCACCTACCAGAAGAACTGAGGGAACGCTGGAAGCGTTCACTGCGACTATGAACAGTGGAACACCAGCAGCCACTGCAACGAAGAATGGGGAACCCTGGAAGCCTCTTCAGCGAAGAACAAGGGAACAGTAGAAGCAACTTTAGTGAAGAACAGGGGGAACCCTGGAAGCAATATCAGCAAAAAAGTGAACATTGTGAAGTAACTTCAGTGAAGAACAATAAGTACACTTTTCGCGGTCTCAACGAAGAGTAGTGGAAACCCGAATGGCTCCTCACTAGAGAACATCAGAACACCTGACACCACTGTAATGAAGAGCAGTGAAACACCGGATGCCACTTTAACGAAGACTAGTGGAACACCTTAGCGTTGTGTAATGAACGGCGGACGAAGAATTAGGACGAGGATCGCTCGCGTACTTCCCCCTCCCCCCCCCCCCCCGCCCCCTTGGCCCATCGTTATTAGTATTGACATTTTAACCATAGCCCAGAGCGAGTGATTCTACCGGTCATGAATATGGACACTCGCTGCCACCTCTTCCAACTATTTTCCCCTCGTTCCCTGTCACTGGGAACAAAACATTCCTTCCTACTTTTGTTGGAAATAATACTGGATAATTTAATTCTTGAATAATATAATTCAAGAATTCAAAGATGTTACTAAATCTGCTCAATTATTTATATTCAATTCAACCGTTGACAATTTACACGCATATTTGACGGCTCAAAAAATCTTTAATTCATGCTTTTCGGAGTTTATATATGAATTTTAGTGTTCTTTGGCATGCGAGAGAAATATAAACTGGTGTTTGTGATAATGTGTGAAGGGGGGGGGGGGAGGGGTGGAGGGTGGAGCTGGACCTCGCTCGTGTCATTTGTTGCCGCTCCACATGTAAATCACATTGACTTTATCTTTAGACACGTCGGTAAGTGAGCTTTGTATGTTAATAGTGAAGGCCGCGGAAACATATTGGGATTCATACGTTATTGCAAATCAGGCATGCAATCCCGTCATTATTTTCCTCCGGGTGTCACTCATTTGCATATTTTTGGCAGCGGTAGCAATATTGCGGGGAAGATGGGGGGGGGGGTGCAGGGCGGGTGGTGTAATTGTTGAAGTGAATGATAGCGGCGGTAGTGGTGAGGTTGGTGATTAGTTTTGGGCGGTGTAGTGGTGGTGGTGGTGCGTCTGCGATCGGTTGACCGTAGCGGCGCGATGCGTCAGATGATTGCTTAGCCGCAGCGTTGACGCGTCTGGTGATTGGATGGCCGTAGCGTTGGTGCGTCTGGTGATTGGGTGGCCGCAGCGGCGGTGCGTCTGATTGGTTGATGGTAACGGTGACGGAAGCAGGGCATAATAACTTGAAGAAGAGCATTCGGGGGTGGGGGGGGGCGGTCACACTAAAGGAACAGGTGTGGGAGAGATTACATAAGGGAGAGAGGTGTGGTTGGGCGGCACTGGTGGAGGTGTGGCGGGGTGGCACTGGTGTAGGTGTGGCGGGGCGGCACTGGTGGAGGTGTGGCGGGGCGGCACTGGTGCAGGTGTGGCGGGGCGGCACTGGTGCTGGTGTGGCGGGGCGGCACTGGTGCATGTGTGGCGGGGCGGCACTTGTAAACACAACTTTCTGGTGTGTGTGCGGTGCCTCCTCCTGACTGTGGCTGTTGTTGCTATTATTGCTCCTGTTGACTTTTCTTGTGCTGCTACTGCATGTAGTTGTCATTGCCAATGTTATTGTTAGTAATGACTTAGCTCTTGTAATTACTGACGTTTGTTGTGGTAACGATGGTGGTGGTGTTGGGTGGCAAGAGTGGTTGTAGGGATGGTGGTGGTGGCGGGCGATGAGAGTAGTGTTTACCTATTAGTAACTACAGGGAAGTTAGGTTTAGCTCTTTATGCCCCCGCCCGCTAGCCTTATTGTACCTGTAGGGATATACCTTAACTATTCTGACGATCAAATTCTTTGTTGAATCTGTCCTTAAAATTGTGAGTGGAGGTGGCTTCCACAACGGCTCCTCTCGGTGCATTCCACTTGTTGACCAACGTATTTCCTGATATTTCTTCGTCTTATTTGCGTTTTCAGCTTCCACTTATATATTCTTGCCCCTATTTTTTTCTCTATTTCAAAAGGCTGTCCTTGTTCAACTTGTCAAGTCCCCTCAGTATCTTGTATGTTGTGATAATATCTCCTCAGTTCCTTCTGTCCTTCAGGGTTGTGAGGTTCATTTCCTTCAACCAATCCTCACAGCTTAACCATCTTAGATCTGAAATTAATCTCGTCTCAAACTCTGTAGTTTTTAAATTTAAGTTTTATGCTTCACAAGCTGAGGAAAGAAATGTATATGTTAATCACTCAGAATGTTCCGTAATAAGTTGATTGTTTGTGATATATATATATATATATATATATATATATATATATATATATATATATATATATATATATATATATATATATATATATATATGAGGGAGGGGATTCCAGGCCGGTGCTGCATATTCTAGTATTAGGCTAATAAAAGCTGTGTAGCATTCTACACAGCTTTTGCAAACCTTGAAAGAGTCGTGGTTTAGGTTGATAAACGACGTTCTAATGTTCGCCGGCGTCCCATATGCTGCTGATGTCATCTTGCCTTTGTGTACCTCTGGTGTTAGTGTTGGAATTATATCCACTCCCATATTTTGTTCTTTCTCTGATTCCTGTAGTTACTTTCCATTATGGTGTAGACACCTTCTGGTCTCCTTTCTCTCTTCCCCATCCTCATTACCTCACACTTATTGGAACTGTGTTCCAGCAACTATTTGTTTACCCATTCCTGGAGTTTGTCAAGGTCCTCCTGTAACCTTCTGCAGTCCTCCTCTGTTTTTACTGTCCTCATTATCTTTGCATCATCTGTAAACATTGACATGTATGAGCTCACTCCCTCGGGTAGATCATTAACATAAATTAGGAGCAGTAGTGGTCCCAGAACCGAACCTTGGGGGGGGGGGGGACGACCCCCACTTGTAATATTCCACCAACTGGAGACCTCGCTTCTGACTGTGAGTCTTTGTCTTCTGTCCTTCAGGTACTCCTTTACCCAGTTTAGTGTCTTCCCAATTATCCCAGCTTGCGTCTCCATCTTGTACACCAGTCTTTCGTGAGCAACAATAGGGATGGTGGTAGTGGGTGGCAAAGGGTAGTTGTAGGGATGGTGATTTTTTTATGCCCTATGCTTTAAAAGTATGGTTGGGTTGAAGTGGTAGTTGCCATAGGAGTAACTGTGGTGATTTTAATAGTGGTGGCGGGTGGTAGGGGTTGGGTGATGAGTAGTGGTAGGCAGTAAAAATTGGCAAGGAATCAGGGACAGTGGTGGCAGGGATAGTGTTGCCAGGGGCAGTGGTGATGACTAATGTAGTGGTGATAACAGAAAGAAAACGGTGGTTATGGTAGTGTGTGTAGGTAGTGGTGGTTGGGGTTGTGGTGGGAAAGTATTTAAGGACAACAGTGATGGTTGGGTTGCGGTGATGATAGTTAATAGATGCATTATGGTGCATAGTGGTGGCAGCAGCAATAGCCGTGGTGGTGGCGGTAGGGGACAGGGCATCGGAGGTAGTGACGGTAGACACTGGCGTGGGTAGGGACAGGGACAGTAACAGTAGGGGCTAGGGGGTAGTGGTGAGAGGGGTCAGTGGTGACAGGGATAGTGGTGATAGGGGCAGCGCTGGCACATGGGAGGGGGGAGGGAGGGAGGAGGATAGCGGACATATTGCCATTCATAGTTTCATGCCTCACTGCAAATCACGCATTCAATTGCGGACATCATAGTGCCGGCCCGGGTGCCACGGTGCCCTCTCTCACGGCCGCTTGGACTGGAATGTCAGGCCAATTGAAGTACTCGACCCAAAACAGTGCTATGCCACCACTGCTGGCTGGTTGAAAGTCCCATGCAGTCTCGAGGAAGCTTCGGATCTTACTGCCGAAGGATTGTTTAGCATTATTATCCGCCTGGGGCTTCAATTCTGGACAAATGTGTCTGCGATCCACTGTGATAGTTATGAGAATTATAGACGCAGCGACACCGGCTTTACGGATTATACCTTTTAATATTTGCCAGATTTGGGTTTGATGAAAAAAGCCCCGTTCATTGACAGATTCTCCTAAACTATTTGTCACAATTTTATCCCGTTTTGTTTCCTGTGAAAAAATACAAATGGTGAGACGAGTGACAGGACAGGTCAGCGGCTACAGTTTCACAGGTGGTTATAATCCTTATAGTTATGAGATGGTAGAGGAATATTGGTTGGAGTGAGAAGGAATATTGGTTGGAGTGAGAAGGATTATTGGTTGGAGTGAGAAGGATTATTGGTTGGAGTGAGGAGAAATATTAGTCGATGTGAGAGGGAATATTGTTCCTTCCGTAAGAAGGAAAGAAGGAATATTTGTCGAAGTGAGGAGGAATATTCGTCGAAGTGAGGAAGAATATTTGTCGAAAAGAAAGGAAATATATGTCGATATACAGAGAAGTATTTACGCCAGTGAAGAGGAATATTTCCCAGAGTGGGGATTCCCCTGAAGAATATCTTCCCTCGTCACTGACGTTATTTCTCCTTCAAAAAATCTCTCGGTCTAAAATTATCAACTCGGAAATTATAACCGACATCGGCCTCCAATTTTCCAAGTGAACGGCATCTTCCCCCCCCCCCCCCCCCCCTGTGCAAAATGTCCCATTGAGTATAATGCTATTCTCCGGCCGTCCATAAGGATGTGTTCCTGCATTCAAGTCGCCCCAAACTGACATTTACGAACCATGTCATCGTAACATTATACTCCGCCTTCCCTTAGACATTTTTACTTCCCCTCAGTGACAACCCTCAATTCCCCCTCAGCTTCATGTTTAATTCAAGTTATTGGATTCTAATCGAAGCTTCAGTTTTTGGTCGCATATTAATTAGTCATTTTTAGTGCCGATGACGAAGGAATCGATGAAGATTCCTTGTTTGGTTTCTTGATTACTTGCTCACAATTCTTCGTCTCCTGCCCGTTATTGACCGTAATAACTGTCATATTTTAATCTAATAACTTTAATCAAACCAGTTGAAAACGATTTATAAAGTCATATGTAAATCTACGCAACAGACAAAACTCCAGAACAATCAATGTGAGAGACTTAATGACCGAAGTGGAAAAGATTCTGACGAAACTTTGAGAGAAGTTTGTGCGATTAGTGATTCACTTTCGGTATTGGAGACGATTGGATGGTCTGTAATCACTCTTGTGTCTCGCACGGAGGCCGTCAATAACCACTCTATTGTGCTCCTAAAAAATCTTCACCGGGATAAAAGAAATAAAAAAAAATGGTCTGCCTTCACAAATGGTGATGATGATGGCGATTTGTTTCGTTGTGATTGTATCCGGGTTGATATTAATATTACTCGTTGTATTAAATCGTGTTTAATATCATTTGTTGTATTAAATCCTCTTCAGCCGAGCATACCATCAGTATCAGTTGGTTCATATTATAGACAATTGTTATATAAATATGCAAACTTCATTTATCAGCTGTATTTTTTATTGCGCATGTATGCACACACGCGTGTATGGTCAGTGGTTGTATTCGCGACCCAACAGAGTTTACAGCGCCGTCTAGGTGTACGTACACTGGAAAGTTTACTTTCGTTTTGGACAATAGGACTGATGGTTGACCAGTAAGCTCTTGGGGTGGGCTTAATAACCCTTGCAGAGGTTGATAAGCCTTGATTGACCCCAACACCAAACAACACCTATCATGTATGGTTAACCAGTAAACTCTTGGGGTGGGCTTAATAACCCTTGCAGGGGTTGATAAGCCTTGAGCCCAAGACCAAACAACACTTACCGTGTGAGCAAACTGGAGCCGGAGTCGACGCTCCCCCCAGCAACAGACAGGACTGGCGACCCGCTTGTCTCCCGCTGGTCAAGTACCATAGAAATGTGAATGAACGTAAATTCTGCTGAATATTTGGAGCTGTCATTGCTCTTTTTCTCTCAAAATGATCGATGGGAAGTTTTTGTGATTGCCATTGTCAGCGCCAAACGTACTCATAGACGTTTCCCATTTTGCTTTTGACAATTGATAAGGATTCATATGAGATCCCACCTAAACTAAATCGTGATGCTTGTGGGTTTAAAAAGGAAAGTTAATGGTCATAACGTTGACGTGTCAGGACAAAAAACTTTGAGAATTTGGAGAATGTGAGAGTTATGGTTGAGAAGCTCCGCAGCCATTGTTCACTGCTGGGAGACAGTCCACCTCTTAAGAGACCTCCTACCCCAGTCCTCATGAATCCTCACACTATCATGGGGTGTTCTAACCACCTCACTGCTCTCGTGAACAATTAATACAACAACCTCACCCATTCCCCTAAAAGGTGTACCGAACTCCCTCATACTCCTTCCAAAACCTCTAACACACTCACCCATATGTCTTAATATGCGCTTGACCATCCGCCATACTCCGTCTGAATTATCAAACACCCTCATCCATGTCGCCTACGACGCGCTAATCATCCCCATACCCCCCATCCCAATCCTCCAACACCCTCACCCATACCACCTGGGGAGCTATGAACACCCTCTCCCCCACCATCACAACACTGTTCCGTAAATGGGTTCTCAACTATTCTGAGGTTTGTGGTACCATTGTCCCAAGCGAGTGCTCTTTGTTGACTCAGTTTTGGGTGGGCAGTAAAATGAAAACTCTTCACTCGCAATTCCGCCATTTACCCGGACGGAAAACTAAGAAAACACACTTTAATCAATCCAACTCGCGGTCCGGACAATGTAGAGCTCCAAGGATAATGTCCCATTAAATATGCACGTTTGATTTTACCTGACACGACCTGAAAAGGCTTATTGGTTTAATATTGTCGACATAGGCAAATGTAAAGTACGCATACAGAGATCTAAAAGTCTTGCCACAAAGACCCAACAAAGAATAGGAAGGCAGATTGATGATGAGGGGCGGGACACCCGAGAAATATTTTGCTCCTTTATACTTGGACCAGCAGTCGTTCATGTAAAGGCGATATATATTAGGCCACTCACACTTCAATGACATATCACAATTGCCCGACCCATCACCTCTAAAAGCTTTTAAAGCATATCTTGGGTAAATTATAGCTTATTGGTGACTCTATTGTATTTCCTTGTCTCTGCCGTTTTATGTTAAATGAAATGTGGCTCCTAAATGGCCACGTATGTAAATGTACTCCACGATGAGCAACAAAGCAGAAAACGATAAATTCCTATCACTAAATAGTTGATTTTCGCCACCATCTATACAGAAGGATAGTTGCTTCCCCTTCACATAAATTTACAACAATACCTCTCGTTATCGATTAAAACATTTGTTTTCTAATGAAGTTCACGGGACGTGGACTACGTCACCTGCTTGTCGGAGCTCTTCTCTCACTAACTTTAAGCTGGACGCATTAGTGAGATATACACCAAGAGGTGAGTTCCATTTCAAGGTGTATGTACATTGAGAGTTTACTTTAGTCCTGGTCCATGTTCAGGACTAATGTATACCGTCCATGGAAAACAAGCGGTCTATGAAAGGGTCGTAGTTGAAGGGTCCACAGGTGAGGACGTCGTTGTAGGGGTCCACAGGTAAGGACGTGGTTGTTGGGGTCCACAGGTGAGGACGTGGTTGTAGGGGTCCACAGGTGAGGACGTGGTTGTAGGGGTCCACAGGTGAGGACGTGGTTGTAGGGAGTCCACAGGTGAGGACGTGGATGGATACGGGGGAAACGAGACATAAACAGTTGGCAACCACTGAGGTTGATAGAACCAACTGAATAGAATGACGTCAAGAAAACGGAGACGTTCCGATGCGGGGAGAGGGGTAGGGGGCATGGATGGGTGAGATCATTTTAAATTTACTCGTGTTCCTGACGGAAGGATCATTTTCCAGCGCGTGATCACTGAAAAAGGAGCCGTAAAGATCACCAGAAGTCGACAAAGACCATCGAAGGAGAAACTCAAGAAATGTGGAGACGTAAGAAGAATGAATTTTTAGTCTTTTCTGCGCATGTGTGAACTTTACGGGCTTGAAAGTTAAGTGAACGTGTTGAATAGAACAGGAAGATTATTGGCACATTTATAACAATAAATGAGTGACACTTATCGTCACCATCCTCATCATCATCACAATCATAACAAGATAATAAGAACGAATATAATAATAAATGTAAACAATGAGGATCACAAGGTTATCAAAAAGAGTTTTGAGTGTGTATTGACCCAAGTGGTAATAGAGAGGACCCCAAGAGCAGTCTGTGGGATCTCACACACACACACACACACACACACACACACACACACACACACACACACACACACACACACACAAACACACACACTACCGTCACACCATCTACCACAACCTATATTCCTAAATCCCACAAGAAGAAGGAAGTTGCTAAAGAGAGGGTCAATATGCCCTCTGTTATTACTCTACGCTCTCGCTACCCATATATATTAACTCGCCGGTTCTTTCCCCACTTGGTATTCAGCTTATAAATCCAATTAAATGCTATTGCTGTTATTCCTTCCATGAGGCAATTAGCCAATGTCAATTACCAACCGCTGAGGCAGGTGGTATTGCCAAGGCATTTCCATAACACCTTGAGGATAATTGTGACTCCATTGGTATTCTTAACACACTGCGTGTGCGAAGACGTGTCCACAGGCGAGGAATCGAACGCAGAAGGTGATAAGCGCCAGGCCCCAGGTTTTATTGATGAATTATAGATTAGGATTATAGATTAACCAATACCCAATACGATATCTAATAAGAAGGGAAACATACCACTTTATCGCTAGATACGGTCTTGGCCATCCATCATGCCAACTTGTCCGGGTTCACTAACTACTGCCGACTTTCCTTACCTCAGGCAACTCTGAAACAGAAACATTATTTATTATAATATAACAGTGGTATTATATGCTCTTTAACGGGGGGGGGGATACATATAATTTGCCCTAGTTCCATGTCAATGAGCACTATACAGCGTGACCTCCATTACAATAGAAAGCATTACTTGAGCAAACAGACAGTAATTGGTATTAGGAAAGTAATTGCACGAAATAGATCACACCGCAAAAAATTTCCCAATAAAAATAAAGAGGATTTAGATTGCAATAATCAAAGGCGAGCAGTGACCTGGGGTGACTGAAGACCCTTCGTGGTAACTCCTGGCGCCTAATCCCTCACCAAACAGTGACACATAGACAACAGCTTGAAACTTCGACAGATTATAGATAACCAATATCCTACCACCAGGAAGCCCTCGCCCGCCGGCGCCGGGGACTCACCAGTGTTTATCACTCCTCCCAACACCCTCCAAGCTCTTCATGGGAAAAGAAGTTAGTTGCACATATTGCACATATTTTCCAAATTGAATCATACTTTTGGTAACAAAAGTAGGATTCGTATGTATGTATGATTTGGTACTGTCGAGCACTTCCGTAAAAATGTAAACCTCAGAATCATGTGACTATTTGTGATAAAGACTTTGCCGAGGAATTTTTTTTAATACAAATTTAGTGTTAAAACACCAGTATCGATCATCAGTTAAGCGCCTCCACCTATAGGTAATGAGCGCCTAGTTGAGGCCGGAAATGATTATCTCCGGGCAATTAAGTGACAACCGCCAAACATAACCAGTTGCCAAAACGAACATTCGTTTACTGGTATTTCCGATCATCTCTTGATTACGTCACTACCTTTTCGTGATCACGACTAGTCCTTCGCTGTCATGACGTCATCCTTTTACCTTCATTTTGGCTTCTGATTAACTTCCCGGGGAATCAGCAGCGCTCAGCTCTTGTTTTCAGTGTTGCTGCGTAAGTATGGCAACCAAACGCTATGGGTTATCGGCGCGAAGGTTTTTTTGACGCGCTGGCTGAGCGTAGTTTTCCCAGAAGGTGAGTGACGCAATGATAGGATTATTAATATGTGCAGAGCCACGTAACGTCAGTGTACGTTCGCTCTCTGCGCGTGACGGAAGTGGCAGCGGGGAGCTCCCTGTTCCCTCCACTGCTGCGACTGCGCGTGATTCTTGACTCTTGCGTTGTGTTTGAACATTTGACGGCACTGTGTTTAAGTGAACTTCGGTAATATGGCGCTGCTGGAAGCGCTTCGCTATTCCTTATGCAGAGCTTTGTTCGGTAAGTGTTATGCTTCTTCAACAGTCCATCACATGTCATAAAGATATTACTAGACCTATTATTTTTGTCCATGTGAATCTGTAATTCCCTCTCTCTTATGCTGCCTAACCCCTTAAGGTGGACGGTAGAGCGACGTTCTCGCTTCATGCAGGTCGGCGTTCAATCCCCGACCGTTCAAGTAGTTGGGCACCATTCTTTTCCCCCGTCCCATCTCAGATCCTTATCCTGATCCCTTCCAAGTGGCATATAGTCGTAATGGCTTAGCACTTTTTCCTGATAGCTCCTTCTCTCTTATGCTTCGGCGCCAGTCATACCTCTTCATAAATCATATTCATCTGAACTATAAATTCATCGTCTATAGATATTCAACTAGTGTTGTAAAATAAGAAAGTCCAGTATTTAAAAAGTTCTTCAAGGTACATGTTAAACATGTACCATGTTAAACAAAGGTACATTTTAAACATGTACCATGTTAAACAAAGGTACATTTTAAACATGTACCATGTTAAACAAAGGTACATTTTAAACATGTACCATGTTAAACAAAGGTACATTTTAAACATGTACCATGTTAAACATAACAAAGGTACATGTTAAACATGTACCATGTTAAACAACCATGTTAAACAAAGGTACATGTTAAACATGTACCATGTTAAACAAAGGTACATGTTAAACATGTACCATGTTAAACATAACAAAGGTACATGTTAAACATGTACACTTAAAAATAACAACTTGAATATTTTATTTAAGAAAGTCAGTGAGACACCTTAGTTCCTTGATGAGCGTGGCCGCGCGCTCACCATATGTTCAGCTTCCTTGACAAAGCTTGTAAACTTTTATCAGTCATGCGTCATAAAGAAGGATATTCGTTTATAACAAATTTAGTGTTATACGGTATACAACTCTAACACATTATCAGTTAACTCTAATCATTGAGTCATGACGATGACTATACGCATACTTGTTTATATTTGTATGCGAGTATATTTATATATGAGTATATTAATTATAGCGTGAAATTTTTCTACATTCCATACATATATTCAATTTTTATTCAATTTTCTGCTTGAGTCGCACAAAACGGTGATTTTCCGTAAAGAACACCTAGTCTTCATGACGTTACTATCTGGACCATCTTAGTGGCTACACCTGACAGGAAGGAACCCTCACGCTAACCTCAACCATGGGGTGACACCCCCCCCCCCTTGTGTGGAGGGGTGGGGGGTCTCACCCCTGGGGGGTGTGAAGGGGTGAGATAATACCCGCTATACCGCTGTGAATCTTTTAACTTTTTTTTTTTTACTTTCATGTCCACCTTTTCAATCACTGTTTTTCTTTCTCTCCCAAAACCCTTCCGCGACAAGCGCGCGAGCGCGCACACATGTGAGTACATATACACACACACACACACACTCGCGGGTGAGTGAACAGCGCTCGAGGGTCGTAGTTCTAAGGGCCCGGGTTCGATTCCCGGCCGAGGCAGAAACAAATGGGTAGAATTTCTTTCACCCTGATGCTCCTTTTCACCTAGCAGTACATAGGTATCTGAGAGCTATACAGCTGCTTCCTGGGGATGTGTGTAGAGGAAAATAGCGTAGTTAGAAAGGTGGGGTCCAAGAGTTAATAGATCAATTCTGCAGGCCCATATAGTAAATTCACACCTAAGACGTGGGGCACAAGAGCTACAGTTCACCTGCCATAAACACAACTAGGTAGGCATGCACGCACATACACCTACGTGCGCGCTCACACACGCACATACACCTACGCGCGCGCTCACACGCTCGCCCAGTCCCATCCTATGATGAGAACTATCAGTAAGACGCTCACGTACTAGGCAGGTAATTCTCAGCCAATCCTAGTCGATAAAATAGAAAACACAGAAGTTGCCAGCGGTGTTGGTCGGCCATTCTGATGTGTTGCGGTAGACTATGAGAGTTGGGGGTCGTGCTGTGGGGGGTCTGAAGGGCAAGGCAAGGGGGGGGGGGGGGGGTTGGGGAGGGGTGGAAATAAGTATTGTCAAATTGTACATTTGAAAGTTCGACTAAGCTCGTTTTCTGATTGTCAGAATCGTATATGTATAGCTCGGTTAGGCTGTGGTAGGCCGGGTTGGGTTAGGTTAGCGTGGCTTGGGTTGGGTTAGGTTAGGTTGGGTAAGGTTAGGTGGGTTTTAAATTTGTACGATTTAACTTGTATCCGGTTGGGACAGTTACGACTGCGGGCATGTCCCATACAAAGATGCTGTATGGTATGATACAAGGAAATGACTGGTATAATGACGAGGGAAGTAGTATGATGAGGGGAGACTAGTACAGAGAGGAAGGACGGGAGAGACACATGTGTAGAGTTGGAGACTGGTGTATAAGAGAACACGGAGATCTGTGGTGAGCCCTTACGGGTTCACCATAGCCCGTGCTACATGAACACTTCGTTCTGAGTAGCTAAATCTAAAACAACAACAACAAACTGTGGTGAGAGTCCCTTGGAATATAGAAGGGGGGGGGGGGAGGTATCTATAGATGGGGGGAAGTAAAGTGTGTTGAAAACAGTTGTAAAAATATTAGCAAAATCGTAAAAACCGTGGTGACACCGCGCCAACAGGAACAGACGTCGAATGGGTAATCGAGCATGACAAACACACAAGTAATAGTATCCCAACCCTGAATACCCAATTTATACACAGTATAAATTGGGTACAATTTATACACAGTATAAATTGGGTACAATTTATACACAGTATAAATTGGGTACAATTTATACACAGTATAAATTGGTATATATTTAACTATGCAAGACGCACATTTAAAATAAAAATAATTTTTACTGAATTTTTCTTTGAAATTTAGCTCAAAATATTTTAATCCCTTTTTGTAGTCTATAAAAAAATATATCTACATAAGCTTGAGATTAGTAATTAAACTGGCGTAAAAACACTTTATCGTTCATTTTATCTTATCTTATATTGATTGCTGTTCATTATAATCCTCTGTTTTCAATACCCGAGATAAACACCTCAAACTTATACTGACAAATGACATCATCCTGATACGATACGACGCTCCTTGCCCCTGATACCATACCACACGCTCCTTGCCCCTGATACCATACCACACGCTCCTTGCCCCTGATACCATACCACACGCTCCTTGCCCCTGATACCATACCACACGCTCCTTACCCCTGATACCCGTTCTCGCACTTTCGTATAGTCAATATTGACTTATTTAATACGTGCATATGTGACATACTAAACATACTAGTTTACCTTGAAAAGTTTCATAGAAAACACCGACCTTACCTAACCTTCTTAGTATGTTAAGATAAGCATCTTATTGCTTCGTAATTACAATTATTACTGAACCTATTATAGGTATAGGTTAAGTAATAATTGTAATTACGAAGCAATAAGATGCTTATCTTAACATACTAAGAAGGTTAGGTAAGGTCGGTGTTTTCTATGAAGCTTTTCAAGGTAAACTAGTCTGTTTAGTATGTCACATATGCACGTATTAAATAAGTCAATATTGACTATAAGCAAGTGCGAGAACGGGTTGTACAATGCCATGCCCCATCATTCTCTGCCTCTTCAGTCAACGTTACGCTTGCGTGGCCTACACGACGCCGTCATCAGGCCGACAGCAATAATATTCTTTCTTAAAAGACAACGATATAATTAGCGGAGGCTATAAGAGCTCAGCCATCAGGCGTGCGATACTTGGCTGGTTTTATTATCATGTTGGTTGCGGTCGTTGTGCTTTCCTCACCCGCCATCCACCTGTCCATCCACTTACAATTGGTCGGTAGAGCAACGGCCTTGCTTCCTGCACGGGGCGGTGTTCGGTCCCCGATGGTCCAAGTGGTTATAAGTACAGTTCCTTTACCGCCGTCCTCATGGCCCAGCTCTCTGTCCTCATATGCCTTCCTAGCACTCACCTAGTTGTACTTGTGGGGGGTTGAGCTTTGGCTCTTTGGTCCCGCCTCTCAATTGTCAATCAACTGGAGATACCACGTGCTCTATAGTCAATACTGACGGCGCTTTCTCTTCATAAATCCTCACCTGCCACACTATATGTACCTCACAAGTTGGGGACTAATATGAGGAGGCAAAGACAGGTGAGAGGACGCAAAGAAAGAGGAGGGAGAGGAGCAGCGAAAGAATTGGAGAGGGATAAAAGAAAACTTGTTGAGAGGGGATCAAAGAAAGAGATTAGGGGGGCTGAACAGCGAAAGAGTAGGAGAGAGAGAGGGGAACAAAGAAAAAGATGGAGAATTAGAAGGAGGTACAGAGTAAGGGGAGGATAGAAAGCAGGCGGAGGGAAAGGTGTACAGAATATAAAAGCGAGCGACAACACGAAAATTACAGAGAAGCCGTAACTGCTTCAGGTAGTCGTTCTAACGAGGATATGTCTTTTGTCCTAATTTGAACAGTCCCTCCCCCGCCCCCCTCCTGCACACTAACTAACGCGCTCTGATACTCTCCCAGCATAATAGTGAGGGGTGGGAAGGGGCAGCGAGAGGGAAGGGGGGGCACACATTGGGCTCTGTGGGAGGGAGGGGGAAAGAAAGAGATGGTTCCAGAGGCATATCGTATGAATTAGGAACAGGTGGAAGAGACAGTAGCGATCGACGACTGCCTCTCAAGGTAATCTCACACCAAGTACTCCAGACATAAACACAAGACTACGAACTTCTCAAAACTCCAGACATAAACACAAGTAGCGAACTTCTTTATTCGCTACGATCTAAAATGCATTTAGATCGTAGCGAATAAAATGAATATGTGTCAACAGGAGGCAGTAGAAGCAGAAGAAAAAGACGTAGAGGAGCAATAAAGAAGGGAGGGGGGGATGAGGAAGAGGGAATCGAGGGGTCGTAAAAAAGAGTGTAGCGGGTATAGCCGCTCGGGTGGTCGCAGCTAAAACCTTGGCGAATGAAGGACCTGTAAACACATTCTGGGAGACCCCACCAACATTAATTAGAGTCTAGTGCATCGTGCAGCCAAAGGGGGCGTTGGAGGGAAGGAGGAGGGGCGAGGGAGGGGAGGTTGGAAGAGGAGCATGGGGAGAAGGAAGGGGGGCAGGAAGAGAAACAGGGACAAGAAAGGTAAGGTAATTACCATGAGAAAGCGCCAAGTGAGTATGACTATATAGCACTTAAAATAGATATGAGGAAAAGGAACTGGGGTATGAGGATAGGGCAGCGTCAGTGTTATCATGACTACTGATGGTGATAGCGATGGTGGCAGCGTTAGTGTTATCATGACTACTGATGGTGATGAACATGAACATCAGTGTTATCATGATTATTAATGGTGATAACGATGGTGGCAGCGTCAGTCATATGATTATTGATTATGTTATGGTGGTAATGTTATTATGACTACCGATGATAGCAGTAATAATGTTATCATATGTTGAGGACAATTATGGCAGTTATCTTGCTTATTACTTATTATTTAGTTCTTACTTCCTTCCTTTGTTCCTCTTTCCCTGCTTGAAAACTTGGAACACAAAGATAAAGCCGCAAAAGACAAACATATTAAAAATCCATTGCATTAACTGCTTGACAGCTGGGTGGACAGCGCTTCGGATTCGTAGTCCTGAGGTTCCGGGTTCGATCCCCGGTAAAGGCGGAGACAAATGGGCAAAATGTTTCTTTTACCCTGATGCCCCTGTTACCTAGCAGTAAATAGGTACCTGGGAGTTAGACAGCTGCTACGGGCTGCTTCCCGTGGGGTGTGTAACAAAAAGGAAGCCTGGTAGAGGACTGGGCCGCGGGGACGCTAAGCCCCGAAATCATCTCAAGATAACCTCAAGATATTAACTTGGGAGAGACAGGGAGGGAAATATCAGGAAAGCACCAAGCCATTACGACTATATAGCACTTGGAAGGGGTCAGGATAAGGATTTGGGATGGGACGGGGGAAAGGAATAGTGCCCAACCACTTGGATGGTCGGGGATTGAACGCTGACCTGCATGAAGCGAGACCGTCGCTCGACCGTCCAGCCCAAGTGGTTGGACGGTACAAGCTTGGGAGGGAGAGAGAGAGAGAGACAGAGAGAGAGAGAGAGAGAGAGAGAGAGAGAGAGAGAGAGAGAGAGAGAGAGAGAGAGAGAGAGAGAGAGAGAGAGAGAGAGAGAGACAGTCTCGTATGGACGAGGACTCCCATTAATGACAAGCAAAGTAAGGCTGGCGGCCTATTAACGTTACCAGCCGCCTCCCTCTCTCAAGTTTACGAGCGCTAATAACCAGCGCGCTTAGACCTCGCCGTTTGCTGTTTATATAGAAATTGCAATAAAATTCTATAAATATAGCTATAAATTTTTATGCAAGTCTTACTTCCCGCGGGTGTTGCTCTGGTGGGAGCAACCAACCTCTCCCCCATTCCCCAATCTACCCCTATCCTCTCTTCTATCCCCCCACCCCTCCCCCAATCAGCTCGTCTAACCCTTCCCCTCTTCTATCCCCTCCTCCCCTCCCTCCTCACCTCTCTCAGAGTCCGGTCTCAAACCCCCAACATCTAAAATATACGACTTATTGCCTTATTTTTTTATGACACCTGTTGCTCTACTGGTGCAGATGTTTGCTTGGGTACAGTCGTAATAACCTGTGTTATCTTCCTCCTAATGCTGCAAGTTTCTAAGTTATTAACAAAGATTATTTGATTGTTTTCGAACGTGAAGAACAGCTGCTACTTGAGATCACTTTATTTTCTAAAAGCGACTAATAATCGTTGATAACAGCTCTAAAAGTCTGTGATATTTCTTCATGACTTTCAAGTTATTATTTTCTTGCGTCCGGTAGAAGCTTCTATGTTATTTTTATACAAGTTATTCTGGAAAGCGAAAGGCAGCCTTGTCATCAAATCACAAATTTGTGACTTGGTTTCATAATCACAAATTCAGTTTTTTTAACACCTCTGACACACAAGAATAACATACAAACTTCTCTGCTTCAGGGTACGACCTCACAGAGTCTATTTCCAATATATATATATACCATTATATACGATGTGTTATACACATTACTATGCTATGTCGTGTGCCTTGTTGAAACATGTATGTTAAGTATGTTTACAAATGTGTTAGATGTGTGTATATTACAGTTGCATGACGTGTATAATATAATACGTGTATAATATATTGAGGCAACTGAATGGGATCGAAGTTGCCTTCGTGAACTCCCCACACACAATATCTCACTGATATGTCACGTGTTTGTGATTTCATTAATATAATATAGTAGTGAGGAGCGTGTAGTAAAGTACCACAGAGTTCATATTATAGCATCAATAATAATACAATACCGAGGGACGTATAGCTAAGGGTAATATTGATGAACTCAAGTTGCGGTGTCGAGAAATTTACTATTGAAGTTTGTGCTTCAAGTCACACTGTGCTAAATGAACTTCGTATCGAATCCTAAACTTATATTTTAGATTTTTTTTTTTTTTTTTTGGGGGGGGGGTAGAGGGTGGGAAAGGAAGTAAGAGCGGATGACAGCAAGATACAATGTTTTTATTTTTAAATTCGTGTTAATCTTGGATAATATCCAAAGGGTGTGGTCGGCTTGATTTGAAATTTCCCCTTTTTGTTGGATCCGTGTTCCCGCCTTGTCCCTGTTACTCATTAATTCCGGGAGTAATTTGCTGGAGTATGTCGGGGCACGCTGGTATGTGATGCCCAGTTTGATATACCACACAAGAGTTCACATTAAAGAATATGATGTAGTCGTTAACTCTCGTATCAATTTGTAAGGAATTATTTCGTCTTTTATAGCCGCAAGATTTTACTACCAATTAGCATACTTGTCTTTAGTGCCGGTGGCTGGCCCAACTGGTAGACTAGTTGTGTTGGTGGGACAAGCAGGGGGTGTCCTAGGCTTAGGGGGGGAGGGGGGCAGGGTTGGTTGGGGGGTATCCTGCAGGAATAGGAAAGAGCTAACGTTGTCTAACGTTAACTCAATTTACACAAGTGGCAATGTGTAAATTCAGTAGAAAATTCAGTAGAATTTCTGGTTGCAATTCTTTTTACCATGTCGTAGCTCAGTCGATTAAGGCAGTGTCTGGGATGCTCTCGGACGTAGGTTCGAATCCTCGTCACGGCCCTTGTGGATTTGTTCAAGTGGCAATGTGTTATTCTCCTATGTTACGTTGAACTGGAGTCGAAATACCATGAAATTGTATGGGCAATTCTTCCATGCAATGTTTAGCGGGTTGGATACGACGGTGAAGCAAGCAAAGACACTTATGTAATGTTCAGTTGGGAGTGTGCAGAGCAAGCACAAGCATATACTCCCACGTAAAATTTATCTTTCCGCGTTGTAACTTAATTCAACAGCCCTCCGCCCCTGTGATCTCTGGTCTGAAATGTGCCAGAGTGAGACTGAGCCTAATGACAACCTCAAATAAGGATAAAAATGAACATCATCCCACGTGATGGATACGACGCGTGGTATTTATAGCAATGATGAACTAAGTTATAAGGAAACGCGTTATAATGTATAATACATGGTACACATTCATTGTAAGTTGATTATACTTCACTCATTATCCCATATTTGTTTCACAAAAACGCTGTTAAATATGTACTTAAGCGAAGTCTCACACAATTATATCACATTACAGCAAATGTAAGCTAATTGACTCTTGACTAATCTTACTACAAATTAATAAATTCATTACTTTTTATGAGTTAAGCGACCCGACCAACCCATGAAGGATTTAAATTTAAAAAGAAAATGTATATTCAAAATTTAATTTTCATAATTTAAAAATGTTAGTTTACTTTATAATCACAACAAGGGAAGAAGAATTTTAAACCACACCAACGTCTCCGTAGTGCCAGAGTTATCAAACCAAGATCTGCATTAACAATTAAACCCACAAAGCGACCATCTGCCAACATTGTTAATTGTTAATTGTTAATTGGGTGTTTGAAACACGCAGGAATGGGCGGGTGGAAAGGAGGGTGATTCAGCTGCTTCAGAATCTGCAGGATCTCCTTCTGTCCAATATCGTAGAGAACAGAATCTAGCCCGGAAGTCAAATAATTGTAGACAAATATTTAAAAAGTGGGGAAATGTAGTTTTAGCGGTAGCTGTGTTAAGCAGTTAGTGAGGTATAACTGGGGTAAGGAGCGAGGGACTGTAGAGGCCAATGTTATGACGATTGGTTAGAGTGTCAGCTGATACCAGGATTCTTTGTCTTATTGTCAGTTAATTGAGATGAATGACTTAATGCTCAGTTGAGAGCATAGAGAGGATATCTGCTTTACTGCTTAAAACAGGTGCACAATCAAGTAAAATAGTTTCTTACTGATATATACACTGAGAGAGAGAGAGAGAGAGAGAGAGAGAGAGAGAGAGAGAGAGAGAGAGAGAGAGAGAGAGAGAGAGAGAGAGAGAAAGAGAGAGAGAGAGAGAGTATTAGTTATAAGTTAGCTACCTGTGCAGGTTGAATAGTTCACTATCTCCAGCTTTATACAAGTCATGTAAATTAATGTAGGTGAGTGGAAAGGTAGAAGTGACGTCCCCCCTCCCCCCCTAATGATACCCCTGAGGGGGGGGGTGAGGGGCGCTCCTTTCAAATTGATTGTTAAGATTTTTGTTGTCATCGTGAGAGAAGTAACGATTTATTGTCCCCCACCGTGTGTGTGTGTGTTTGTTTTATTGCCGAATATCTTTTTAGTTCTGTGTGTATATGTTTTTTATTTGTGTTTGTGTGTGTGTACTATTGTAATCATCTTTTGTTTATCAGTCTGGGAAAAAGTAAATTAAAGCTAACTAGAAATGTTTTTAGAATCGTCGAATTACTTGTATTTACGATAGTCACGATCTCAGCGGTTAATAGTTTCCGATCCCCTTGTCATAGACGCCACAATCTCCCCATAAATGTCAAGCCATCGGATTTCATTCTTCTCTCTCGAGGAATGTTTACGCTTGTCCACTACCCACTGGTAGTGAATAGAAATAGCCTAAGCTACTCTATCCCTTTGAGATGTATTTTATTGTCTCAATAAACGTACTTGAACTTGAACACTGGGAACAATTTCAAAGTAACGCGAATTCAACGCCGAAAAAGGTCGATAACGATGAACGTCGGACCAACACCACTCTAGGATACTGTAAATGAGTCACAGTGACCAAACCACACATCAGAAAATGAAGAAACGGACCGAAACGACGTTTCGATCCGTCCTGGACACGACTTGATTAAGATCCAGGACGGATCGAAACGTCGTCGTTTCTCCATTTTCTGGTGTGAGGTTTGGTCTTCAAAATTAATATTTTTCAAATATATATATTTATAATATATACTAGAATTTGTTTTACAGTTAGCATAGCTTAGCTTAAGATATTTTGGTTCTGTATTTGCCGTATGTGGGTGAGGCCATTCACCCACAATAAGATTCACAATAAGTGCGATTCGAACACATGAGTGAAGCATTGTTTCAGACGAGTTCGAACGTCGTCAGTTGTGTTTTAAAGTGTTTTGCATTCATACATTTTTACATTCTTACATTCGCCAGAGGTCTTGCGAGAAAAAAGCTCCGTTAGACCCCCCGTGCGTGCAGGGGTTCTAGCGGATGGACTGACGAGCATTTATTAATTGTTTGTGGGAATGGGCTGTGATTCTTGGACAACAGATGTCAGGTTCGTTTTCCCGAACACTCCACTTCTTCCGCGTTGAAATCTCCCGCCACATGTATGTGCCAGCAGCTCACGAAGGCAACTTTAGTTTGTGAGTTAAATTTACTGCAGTTTTTTTTTTTTAATATTTTCTACCACAGACGTGGCCACACATTTACAATGCTAACCAGCATATATACATGTTCTTCTGTCCTCCCTATAAAATATGCGTCAGGCACATGAGTGAGAGGCTGTCCAGTGATCTGATATAACTCCAGAAAGACCAACAAAAATTAAAATTCTATAAACTTGAGGCATTGCTCACATAGCTCTTCACCTCCTCTCCCTCGACGCCCTCGTTGGTGAGCCATAAAAGAACCAATGTGAGTGGCCAGGTCTTCGCAGGACCCGGGTGATGGGCGATACAGCAGCGTAAACTCTCCACTACGGCCTCGGCACCAACCAAACACAAAAAAAAAAGGATAATGAAAGTAATAAAAGATGCGAGTCGGACGGTAAATTAGAGATTGCTATTTCGGTCTCGTCGCTGGATGTTAAAGCTGAATCAACATTCTCACATTATTAAAAGAGTTTTTTTTCCCTTAAGATGGGATGGGAATGGTATATTAATTACAGGCATTGGAAGATACAAGGACTGCATTAAATAAATTACGTTCTCGATGATTGCCTCTTCTTGTATGTTGCTGGGCTTCCCCTTCTCTAAGGTTTGGGTTGTATATGGTTAATTGAACGATTTATATGGGAGATTTTTATGAGATATCATTTAGCATTGAAGAAGTAAAGCAGATATATACACAGAGGTACACACAGTCATACTCACAGACCCAGATAGGGAAAACAAAAAGAAAAAAATCTTCCTTTTGCTTCTCACCTTGTCTTCCAACCTCAGTTCACATTCTTCCTTCCTATCATCCCTATTTCATATCTTTCCACCCTTTCCCTTTTCTTCCGTTCCTCATTCCCACAACATCTCTATTTTTTCCTCTCTCCTCCCACATTTCGCATCTTCGATTAACCCCTTTACCAACCATTTCTCCCTCTCTCCGTCACTGTTTTTTCCTCACACCCTCCTTCTCCTTGTATCGGGGGCTTCCCTCTCCCCGGCCACTCACCCAATGTAATGAGAGTTGTAAAATTTCGAGGCGCAGCGACCTCTTCCTTAGATGGGTATAATTATAAGCCGATCTACGGTTGTATCAGAGTTCTTGTGGGGATTTTTTTTTGTGAAGGGGTGGGTGGGTGGGTTAGTAGAAATAGGCGGGGAAGAAGTGTTGGGGAAAAGGGGTTAATGGAAGTGGGTTGGTTGGTGTGAAAAAGGGCCAACAACGCGAAACAAGCAAAATCAGCATTGTCAGAATTATTGAATCTTGACACGCAAATGATCCCTTCGTGTCGTCGGTAGTGTATTGGTGTGTCAGAAAGGACCACGAGGAGAGGTATGGTGAGAGCACTGTGTATGGAGAATGGTAACTGTATGTAAGGTAGGAATGAACTCTGTATCGTCGTTGACAATATTTTGAATGGGAGGAGGCAGTAAGGCTGGCTATGTATTATGTATGGGGGTTGCAACGTGAATAAAGTTCGCAAGATTGCATGTGGGGGACAGCACCATTTTGGGGTGATGCCATTCAATAACAAACAGAATTACGTAACCGTCTTCTGGGGTACCAGAATCACGGACCATCTACTGAGGTACCAGAATCACGGACCATCTACTGAGGTACCAGAATCACGGATCATCTACTGAGGTACCAGAATCACGGATCATCTACTGAGGTACCAGAATCACGGACCATCTACTGAGATACCAGAATCACGAACCATCTACTGAGATACCAGAATCATGGCCCATCTGCTGAGATACCAGAATCATGGACCATCTACTGAGGTACCTGAATCATAGACCATCTACTGAGGTACCAGAGTCACGGGGCCATCTACTGGGGAACTAGAATCACATGGATATATAATGAAATCAGCTCAGCAAAGTAAAATTAGCGGAGCAATGTATGTAGAGCAGAGTAAGTTCAAAACAGCAGAGTAAATCAGGGAAAAAAAGTATGACATAACACAAGAAACTCAAAAAACTGAGGATTAAAACGAAGCATCAACGTTTCCTGCAGAGTAAAGGAGGTCTCCGTCACTCTCCACATCTGCGTCACTCTCCACATCTCTGCCAGCCTCGAGTGGACAGTGTTCTCACACTAATTTAAATGTTAATTCTGTGACTACAATAAGAGGCGTCGTAAATATGCCGTCAGACGAGGTATCGCTGCAATTCATCGTGTTCATGTTTTGATAAGACGTACTCGTGGGTCCACGATACCTGACCTGGTCGTCGGCCATATTGGATCATGGGAGTCGCAGCCCGGAATATTTCTCACATGACCTCACGCTATTATTGCCGGGTTTATCAGCGTCTCTGAAGTGACACTCAGTAAATAGCCTAAGTTTGTCCACAAGACTCACTCACTGTGATGTCTGGAAGACGAACTGTAGGGAGAGTCCTCAGGCTGACGTAGGAGATCACCTGAAGATCTGGACGCGCACCTTGCTCCCTCGCGTTGCCATTCTATCATCCATGGATTTGGAAATATTTTCTGCATCCTAAGTTGGCTATAAACATATATCATTATGCAAATTTAAATGCTTAAACTAGCTAAGTAATTTGGAAAAAAGAGTTAATCGCATCTTCCGAAGAGTGTAGAATGAGTGAGGGGGAAAAAGTGATAGTGACACGAACATCTGGCAACAGTGATAATGTGACACAGGACATGAGTTTGCGCGCCCTTTTCTGGCATCTCGAATTCCAGAGGGGCAGGACTGGCGGCGCGCGCAGCCTGCCCGACCACTGGGCCACCCTGCTCCCTGGCTCATGTTATACCATACACCAGCCAATGTATACCATGAATTATATATGAGACCGCAGTGGTATCTCGGTACTATCAACTGGCAGAGGGTAACACCAGCACAGATATTCCAGGGGAAAACAAGTTTGTATCATCGGGATCTTAACCTATTTGGGTGACGTATTTAACTATTTAAGAGGTACTCTGAAATAACTAGTACATGTAAAACGCGGTGTGATTGTTCAGTTGGGAGATATTATACAGAGTTAGATGGGATATCTCTTCCTGTCCGAGCAGGAGGGTCCAAGAGCCTGCCAGCAGGCCGAGGAGACATTAGAATCTACTAATAATACCGAGGAGGGGAGCTCCTCCCCCGGGGTCTCCGAGGAGTGCATTCCCTCGTTCCCGTGTTCATAATTCCATTGGCGTGGTTGGTTGCGCGGGCCCACGACGTCTGGGCACGCGTGATGTGACAGGGAACACGCCTCGCCGCGCTCTGGCTGGCACCTTGCATGTCTTGGCCGCAAATGCAATCAAATTCCAGGCTAGCTCGGGCAGAAAGGGTTACAATGAGCTACATTTCAGCCCGGGATCTCGACCCGAATATGTAATGCGGCCGCTAGCGAATTCCCGCAGAGGGGACAAAAATTAGATTTAGCCTCGTACTGTGTGGGGATTTTGGGGAAATTTTTGTACGTGTGGAGGTGTCAGCTCTCTTCTTCTTCTATGTTTTGAGTCGTTTTTAATGCTTTAAGCCCCGATTATGCTAACGCGAGGTCACATATTCAGTCAACGTAATATTACCATACTAAAACTTTCCATATACAAATAGGGAGGAATCACAAGCAGTAGCGACTGTTTTGGCCAGCTGGTGCACAGGGGCCTGGACCCTAGCGTGGGCGGCGGCCAGAGGTCGTCCCTAGCCCACGGGTGGTCGAGGAGGAGTTACGACCGCGCTCTCTAGGTCTACACCCACATTATAACTAATCCCAGTGTGATGTGACAAAAGAAACACGTAGAGCGCGCTCCTGGCCGGTGACCGATAGTAATGAAGATGGCGGGTCGGGTGGGGCATGTGGGTGGTCTCTGCCCTCACACACACAACTCTTCTTCCTGGAAGTACCCATAACAGCCAACGGAACTAACCTGTGTTGATGAGAAGACGAGTAGCAGATGAGCACACCCTGTGTGTGTATGTGTGTGTGTGTGTGTGTGTGTGTGTGTGTGTGTGTGTGTGTGTGTGTGTGTGTGTGTGTGTGTGTGTGTGTGTGTGTGTGTGTGTGTGTGGTGGTATTGTGTCTTGAGGGAGGCCGCCTTCGCGTGTGGGTGGTCCACTAAGGTACTGACAAGTGTCTTCAGAATTCCCTCTCTGATACTCTGATATCCTTGATTGAGGCATCAACAACGAGCGGTTCTTCTCAGAGACCAGTGTCTACCTGTCACTTTTATCATACGCTTTATTTATATCTACAAGCGTCTTCCCACGTTGGACCGTGACTATAGTCTATTTCCACCCACGGAGACGAATAAAGACATACAAATAAGAAACTAATATGTATCTTCGGAAAATATTATTCAATAAAGCTGATATTAGTGATATAGGACCACATACTGTGGTAATTATTACCTGAATCACTTGTTGGGCCAGCCAGTTGAAGTCACTATATAAACGGTGTCGTGGAGCACATCCATGTTCTTATCGCTGAGGCCCTCCGCCCAGAAATTCCAATCAGCGCCAGGCGAGCCCAGGTCTTGCAGTCATCACCCTCAAACACCCATAAAAATCGCTCGCACCGCCGCCTATCGCTAATTCTCCGTCGTTATCGTGCACAAACGATCGTACGACGTCTCCTTAACCAAGCTTAACTTGCCTCTCTCCCTGTGGTCTTGCTTGTGCATCCCCGCCCACCTCACCTCTTCTCTCCGCCGCCCTCTTGCACTCTCTGCCGCCCACCTTCTCTCTGCCACCCACCTTATCCCTCCGCCTCATGCCTCACCCCCGCCGCCCACATGCCTCATCACCGCCGACCCCATGTCTCATCGCTGCCGCCCACATGTCTCACCCTCGCCGCCCACATGTCTCACCCCCGCCGCCCACATGTCTCACCCCCGCCGCCCACATGTCTCACCCCCGCCGCCCACATGTCTCACCACCGCCGCCCACATGTCTCACCCCCGCCGCCCACATGTCTCACCCCCGCCGCCCACATGACTCACCACCGCTGCCGACCCCATGTCTCATCGCTGCCGCCCGTTCCTGTGTTTAATCACTGCCACCAACACAGTGACCTCCGGATCTCAGATCCAGCCGCACAGTGGCCTCCGCATCTTAGGTCCTCCTTTGCTCAAGGCATCGTCCTTTCCCTTCCTATGAAATTATTTGAACCGAATCTCACTTTTCTAAGTTATTTTTAATAACTTGTATATGCAAACACATTCAAACGAAAAGTCTATCACTGATCTTCTTCATATGCCTGATTCCATGTTCGAAAAGATACAAAATAACTTTGAACTATAAAAAAAACACGTCAAGGGATGAAACACAGCCGGGAGGGAGGCGGGGCCCCCGCCGGCTCACGTGGCTGTGTGGGATGGTCAAGGTGTTGATGGTATGTAATGTTCACAGTTTACAAGGGACAGCTATCCGGAGTAGAGCCTTGTACAACGCGCCTATACGGGTCGGACGCGTCTCTGTGATAGCTAGCGAGGTTCGTTATCAAGTCTTGGGTCCCTTATCCTAGGCTCTGCCTCATCCCGTGTGTGGAGGATTGCGCAGACGCCCTTTAAGGATACTTGGTTTGGTCTTGGAATGAATTTGTGAGAATTTCCACATATAACCTGTGCCAAGACATTGCAGGAATCCAGGATTAGAGTCGCTGTTATCGCTGGGATATTCATTATTTGGAATGTGGTAAAGATGATTTTTGGATTGAGTAGAAAGAGTAGGAAGTCTGTTGAGTAGGAAGTATACTTTGCCCTTAATTCATGAACATTAATTTTGTGTATTAAGCAGCTCGATTTCCTCATTAATCTGGGGAATATTCCAATATCCCTGAACACTTTATATGAAATAACTCGCATTAATCCTTCCCGCCTCTCAATTTCCCCAGCAGCATATCTCTCATATTCCAATTTCCTTCATAGCGTGTACCAATTACTATAGTTCCCTCCCCAGCGCATATACTTTATCCAATTTATTCCCCAGCTACTTCAGTGGCTCACAGTACACCTTGCCCGTATTCCAATTTCCCTCAGCGGTTGTCCCAATTTCCGCGATGAGTACCATTCCCGACAAGACATGGGGGGAGAAAGTGGTGGTGTGGCTGGGTTCGTACGCCCGAGGAGACCCACCCAATGTCCGAGTATCAAGAGAGGACATTGAGTGATAGGAACAAGGCGAGGGGCGCTATTACCCGACGCGTTACATGCATCTCAATGGACCCTCCTCTAACTCTTAAGATCTCGCCCACGCCTGCCGACATGCCCGTCCTCAAGTGGATTATTTGCTTTTTTTTTTTGTTTGGAGGGAAGGCGAGATGCAGGAGAGGGGGGGGGGAGGGAGTGTTTGTTTTCCACCCATACCAGAGCGACACTGGCTTTGTCAAGTAAAAAAAAAAAAAGGGAAGTGAAGGTAAGGAAGGTATGAACTAAATATTGCTTCTTAGGCTTCGTTTTCTCGTTGATTAGAGACAATTATAGGCCTTACATACTTCAATTATAGGCCTTCTTCGTCACACTTTAACTGATGGTTAAGTGTTGAAAGAATGATAAGGGGGGTTGAGTTCTCCAATGAAACTATAAATGTTTGAATTTACCATTTCAAAATCGATATATACATCAATATGTCAAGTACTACTTGCTACTGGCATATTTTTAAGTGGTTGACAACAGCCTGGTTGACTCGACCACCAACAAGGCGGCCTAGTTAAGAGACCGGACCCTCGGGGACACTGATTCCCGGAACCATCACAAGGTAATTCAATACCTGACATCCACAGGAACGTGTAATAAACTTCCCGTGCTAGAAGGGCCTTGTCGATGTCCCTGGAGGATCACAAGAGTTGGGTGAGGAACCTTGAACTGTGGTGATGGTGGTGGTGGCGGCGGTGGTGGTGGTGGTGGCCGCGGTGGTGGCCGTGATGGTGGCGGCCGTGGTGTGGCGGCAGCGATGGTCGTGGTGGTGGTTGCGGTGGCCATGGTGGTGGTTGCGGTGGCCATGGTCGTGTTGGCGGCAGCGATGGTGGTGGTGGCCATGGTGGCGGTGGCCATGATGGTGGCGGCAACTGTGGTGGTGGAGCGACAGTGTGTAGAAGGGTGAGGGACGTGTCTAATTCTAAAAGCATTGGTCACGCTGAAGATTCTTGACATTTACCTCCTGTTAATTAGAGAGGCGGTGGACCTGGGATGCGGGCAGAAGGTGACGTCTTGTGTGTTTGTGCGGAGGTGGTCCGAGAGTCCGGAAGACCTGTCCAAACTCACTTCCACGGACTTGCTCAACAAAGGAACTTTAACGTGTTTGACTCCGATGTCTGCAGTACAAAAGTTATTTGGCTCTGTTTTATCACTAATAATACCGCTCTTCATGATGCTTTGTACCTTAACCTAAGTTGGAAATCTGACCTTCTGGTACTTAGACCTTGCTGAAGAAATTTTCCTCTTTCTCAAAAAAATTTCAAGAAATCTGTGAACAAAAATAGTTAGTGTTTAATACATATAAAATTTTCGATATAGCTTAAATTCTTACATAACTGTGCTCTTGCTGGCCAAAACAACAGCTGGTTCCAATACCAAATACCAATCTCAATACTCATAAAGAGGAAAAAAAAAAAAGATCATCCCTCAAGACGAATGATTAAAGATGCATACCAGTAATATTTCCTACTACTGGATTTGCTTCGGGGATTACTGCCTTCAACAGAACCTGCTGGCTTTCATGGTGCCTGTTCCCTTCCATGGGCTTGCTGCCTTCCTGTGTAACTATTGTCTTTCACACGCCACCAAAGCCCGGTAACAACCGCAATCCATATTGGTAACGGAATCACGACATCTGACAATCATATCAACCTGGTCTCTCGCATTTGTTGCCTGCAATCGAAAAAACCACATTGAAGACTTTTTTTAACACCTACATTACAAGGTGGTGTTGCATGTAAAGCTTGCAACAGATGGCCCCGCTCGGTACCCCCTCACGTGAGTTATGGCTGCGTGCACTTCTTATGATCCCGTTTCTTAGTGCTTTCCCGATATTCTTTCGATATTAAGACTGGACTACATACTGTCCGTCAAAAATCATGTCATAGTGGGGATGATTGCCGGGCTGGGAGGTTGGCAACGTAGCAATCAGTTCGAGTCCAATGATCAAGCTCAGGATAGCAATAACCCCACAAGTTCGCTATTATCGTTTGAGGAGCCCGGGCATTACCATTTAATTGTAGGTATCACAGACTTCCTTTCTTGAGTTATCATCCTAGCCCCGCCGCAGCCATTGGTCGAGACACCGCCAAAATGTGACTCTAGAAGACATATATTAGCGTGACGTTGCCTCGTGTTCTGGGATCAAGTACAGGGTCCTACACGACAGCCATTGCAAATGCCACGGAAGAAAGGTTTAAGCGAGACGTTTCTCCACCTTATTTTCTCTTCCTTTCTGTCTCTCAAATCTCCTTTCTCTTTACATTTTCCTTGTCGTCATCTTTCTGTCCCCCTATACTAAGTCCTCAAGCTGTCGAATACTGTGTCGCGTTACCCACGGTGGGCGAACACTCAAGGTAAACTGTGTTAGTTACGGTGCGTGAGGACCTGAGGTAAACTCTGGCTCGAATCCCCCTCTCCTCTACACCTGCCATTGTCTCCCCAATTTTTTGTTTACATCGCCCACCTTCCTCTATCTTTCCATCTTGAGATTGACTACCGGAACCAAGCCCGGCCACGAATTGCATATTAATTACTGATATTATGATTATTACTGTCTTTTACGCGGGTTGCAGAACTGCCATCCTACGCTTCCCTAGTTCTTGTGGTCCCTTTACCGTTCAGCGGGCGCTTGGCTGGTGTCTGTGGTGGTGGTGGTGATGGTGGTGGTGGTGGTGGTGGTGGTGGTGGTGGTGATGGTGGTGGTGGTGGTGGTGGTGGTGGTGGTGGTACTTGTGTATTATGGGTGTAGTGGTGTTAGAGATGTGGTGACGTAGTAGTTTGGCTGTGTAGTGGCCTGGTGGTGGAGAGGTAGAATGGGCGGTATAAGTGTAGAATTGATGAGTGTGATGGTAGTGTGGAGGTGAATGAGTGATGATTGTACGTGGCTGGGTGGTGAAGGGTTAAATGATTGTGTGATAATGTGTCGGTGATTGTGGCGGGAGACTGTGCCATTGGTGAGGACACGAGTGTAATGTTAGTAATAAAGCATTAGTGTAACTACTGTCGTTGACTGGTGGATTGCTAAACTATTTATTAAACATAACAACTTGGTCCTCAACACGCTATTAAAACAACCATTCGTCACACCATTGAGTTAGGCTTATAACCTCGGTTTACTTCCTCCAAAAGGAAGAATCAAAAGGAAGGGAACAGGCGCTGTAGCAAGATCACATAGCATATCCATAGAGAATAGAATACTTAGTCTGTCTCTTATCCTTAAGATAAAAGAAGGGTTTCACAAGTCACGCTCAACTGCCCTCTGGGTCGTTGGAACGCGCAATCCTTCACAACGGAAACGTGTGTTCCAAGGTGCTGAGGGAGGAGGAAGGGTGGGGGGGTAGAGGTGGTGTTATGTGGTGGTGGTGGCACTGGAGAAGGTATAGGTGGCATGGTGTGGTGGTATTGATGGTGGTGGAGGGGGTGGTAGTCAAGAAGGTGACAGTAATGATGGAGGTGGCTGAGGGTGGTGGTATTGATGGATGTTAATGGGATGGTGGCATTGAGGGAGGTGGAAGAGGTGGTTGTAATGTTGGAAGCGGAGGAGGTGGCGATAGTGCTGGAAGCGGAGGAGGTGGCGATAGTGCTGGAAGCGGAGGAGGTGGCGATAGTGCTAGAAGCGGAGGAGGTGGCGATAGTGCTGGAAGCGGAGGAGGTGGCGATAGTGCTGGAAGCGGAGGAGGTGGCGATAGTGCTAGAAGCGGAGGAGGTGGCGATAGTGCTGGAAGCGGAGGAGGTGGCGATAGTGCTGGAAGTGGAGGAGGTGGCGATAGTGCTGGAAGTGGAGATGGTGGTATTGATGGAGGTGGAGTTTACAAGCGGGAGTGTTATGGTAGACATATTGTGGCCAGACTGAGCACCATTAGTGAGGTGGATGATGGCCATTACACAGGAGAGTGTTGGCGCTGGTGAAACTGTGAACAATTTGCGGCTTTGTGGCAACCGGTGAAGGCTAGTTCGGAGAAAAACATCATGATCTGCTTCATCGCCAGCACTTATTAGCACGTAATCATCTCTTTTACCGAGGAATACTACTTACTTACTGATTAAATCTAACAACAAAATACAAATATGAGCCAAGTGTTAAATTTCTTGCCTCTGTAATTACTTTCCTCAACACAAAAAAAAATCAAAAGTGGCCCGTCACTAATAATTTCCCTCTGAATTATTTCCCGGCATTCTCGACCAGTTTTTACATTGTGTCGTCATGTTTTAAGTGTTGACCCTGAGTTTCCTTCGTGACCCTCCTGCCCTCTTCTTCCACCCCTTTAAACAGTCACACCAACTAGTGGGAACCTCCTTAGCGAGTCCTTCCTCTTCAACACCCAAGGAAGCGAAAAGGGGAAGGGGACGGGGGGGGGGGGGGCGGTGTATTGGATTCCTGCCATAAGTCACATTAATTCCATCTATCCGTTGATTGTGGAGGACTGGAAGTCAGGTCTCACGGGTAGTGCAACTGCTAGTCAAGTCTGATGGGTTCTAGGTAATTAAACTGCTAGCTAGGTCTCATGGATTTCAGGTAGTGGGACTGGAAGACAGAGCCGACTCAAGAGTCGGAGAGAGGTTTCTAAACCCAAGAACAATAGATTCTGTTTTAAAGACAGAAAGAATAAAAAAAATCACATTCAGGAATCTGCTTTTTTTTCCTTAGGAGCATTTTTTTGCTTGTTGGAGGTAATGAGCGCAGTAGGAGAAGGGTGCGCTGAGTGCCACATGGGGCAGTAATGTGTGCGGTATGAGAGGAGTGCGCCGCGCTGAGAAGGCATTCACCTGCGCTTTAACTCCGAAAACTTGAATAAAAATAATAATAATAATAATAATAATAATAATAATAATAATAATAATAATAATAATAATAATAATAATTTTTCGCATTAATGCTACATATCTATGAAAACTATATTTATTTAGCAATTTTAATAAGTAAATAATATATTTGTATTTAAAGTTTCATATGAAGTGATTGAAGATGGAGAATACAAGTGAGTGAATGAAGAGGTCGTTGAACTGAAGACAAATGGTCCAATCATTAAAGATAGGAAGAGAGGGGGGGGGGGAAGAGGATCACAAAGAACAATCATAGTCAAGGTATAAAAAAGGAATCATAGACCAAGTGAAGGCGGGAGAGAGGAATCATAAGATGTCGGGGAAGGAATCATGATCCAGGTGTGTGGGTGAACACACATGGCCACATCTGGGGGATTAGGAATCATAGCCAGGTGTGAGGGAAGGAATCATAGCCAGGTGTGAGGGAAGGAATCATAGCCAGGTGTGAGGGCAGGAATCATAGCCAGGTGTAGTGGGGGGGGGAGGGGGATCGAAGCCCCTGGGATGGGACGAGGGGGGGGGGGGGAGGGGGGGAGACGGACAAGCAATTGCCAGGAGCACATTATATCAATTATTGGTGATGGTTGTGTTGCATGCCAGAGGGTGAGGAGTCAAGTGCCACGATATGTGCCGTAATGAGGAGTAAATTACACTAATGTACTAATGTAATTCACCCACAATCTGGTCTGGTCGGGTTCTACTCGACCCTTTGGTCGCCTGCGAGGTTGGTCGACGCCTGATACACTTACTCATGGGAGTTACGGAGCTCACCGCCTCGTGTACATATGGCTAAAACGGTCACTACGTGTTGCACACATGGAGTTAGGATGACCTGATGTACACATGGAGTTAGGATGACCTGATGTACACATGGAGTTAGGATGACCTGATGTACACATGGAGTTAGGATGGTCATTTATATATATATATATATATATATATATATATATATATATATATATATATATATATACACTAGCTTAAAATGACCAACTTGTTGTAACACTTATGTATATGTAACTTATATTGTATTTTTTTAAATAAAGATAAAAAAAAACTCATGAGACACATTAGAGGGTAAAAATGCCCACCACCTGAAATACGGACGTGAGGTTGTGATTGGGGTTGATAACCCACTTAATACACACGCGAGGTCATAAGCAGGATTGCTGGGCACTTAAACCCTACCATCAACGCTGTAGTTATGCGTATTAACACATTATACTGTAGTAAAACAAGATAGTAGGAAGTAGACTATATACCGTGTATAGAATGCTAAATTAGGGAACTGCAGGGCATGTTTTGCAAGCATAATATTAGGATGATGGGAATTATATTAGCTGATTATTGTATAGTAAAGGAAATACATGGGCTATATAACGGAGGAAATTGAGTTAAGGTGTATGGGATTACTTCACTGGCAGAACTATACACCATAACTAAGGTGTAGGTCTCTTAACAGGTTCGAAGGAGGCCGGCGGTGGATATCGTGGTCCTGACGACACTGTGACGGAAGAGAGGATCCAACACATCCTAAGCGAGGCCTCCAGGGCCATGACATCCACCTCGGTGCCCAACCAACCCGGCCAGCAGGACCAGGACTCCAGGAGCACCGACTCCAAGTCTCCGGCCAGCTCCACACACTCTCCCAGGTGAGATTAAAGACCCGACTTGGCGTTGGTGTCTGTGTAACATCATCGTGATTATTCATTATCCATGATATAGCATGCCTCAAGGTTCACTCACATCCGCCGGAGTGCTCCTGAGTTGAGTATCTCACACTTCGTCTGACCTAACTGCTTCCTTCATTCGTCTGACATAAATGTTTCTTTTCGTCGGGTATAACTTATTCCTTCTTTTATCGGCCATAACTTATTCCTTTATTCGTCTCACTTAACGTCTCCATTATATTTATGTATACACACTAAAACTCATTTTAGAATAAAGCAGTTTACTTCAGGAAAGCAATTTAGAAATAATATTGGCATTGCTAACGTAAGCTCTGAAGACGTGTTAATTTGAATTTACTAATCTTAAGTGTTTATGATGAAAATCGAGAATGACTCATCTCGCCTCTTGACTTGATGACCCCTTTACCCCTCTCCTCCAGCAGTCCCTTGTCACGTGACAGTCGGCCGCGACTCAGAAAGTTCGACAACGACGACATGCCGCAGGAAAAAGTGGCCAGAATTTACCAGGAGGAACTCGTCAAATTGATGTCACGACCCCAAGAGCCTCCACTTCCCTTGCCGCGGGACCCGCAATACCCGGGGATCCTCTTCCCCTTCCTGGGTCAGTCACTGCTCTTCAACAGATCTCCCGAGGAGGTGAAGCTCGCCCTCGATGCCTACCACCAGGAGCTTAGCAAGCTCCAGGGCGGCACCGGCATGGGTCTTGGCGCTGCTGGTACGTCGCACCATCATGACAAATGTTTACACTTCCATCACTCATACACTTTCTCTCCAGCTTTCATAATCCTGAAAGTTCATAATCCCACATAATTACATTGTTCTATGAGTATATTCATTCTTCTTTCAATCATCGACACTAATGAACTGATTTTTCTTTGCACGGACAGGCCTCGGTATGGGGGGCGCCGGAGGTCTGGGAGTGGGCGTAGGAGGCTCACTAGGCATGGGTGTTGGTCTGGGTGCCGGAGGACTCCACAGTGGAGCGCAGGACCTCTCCTTGCCCAAGAGGGAACCACAGCGGAATATGGACGACGAAGACGAAGGTCGCAACATGAGTGTGGCATCGCCCTTCGGTCACAGCAGATCAAAAGCGGAGACGAGTAAGTGTTCCTAATTGGTGAGAGAGAGAGAGAGAGAGAGAGAGAGAGAGAGAGAGAGAGAGAGAGAGAGAGAGAGAGAGAGAGAGAGGGAATATGAACCATGGTGAGAAAGATAAGCCTTTACTATGAGTGGGGTTGAGTCTCTTAACGTGTGGGCTCAGGGTGTCCCCCTCTGCCTCCCATCCTCCGTCATAATAGATCAATGCTCAGTGCACCATTCATTACCCTGCCGCCGCCATCACTCAATATCAGAATTGCAATCCGTTTGCATCACCTGTGTATTGTTGCTGATCGGATATGCCAGAAATTATGAAAATTAATGTCCGCCCACCCATTCCTCAAGGTTCCCATTAACCTTAAAGGTTTTGAGAATGACCACCTTGTAGATTACTGGTTACTGGGCTCTCCTGATTTTTGTTTACCTTTCAACACCTCCGTGCTTCTAAAGCCTCGTTTGGATGTTTACATAGTGACCAGACCAGAGGTGAATGCGATTGTGCGGGTTCGATACGCTAGTTGATGACTGGGTGTGTCGTACCGCTAATCGTCCCCAGCCACAAATAGTACAGTGTTACGGGTCCATCAGGAACTGTTCGAAACTAAATCACGAAAGCTCATTAGCTGCCAAACAGCTGCTGTTTCTGCCGGAAGCTCTTTGTGTTTCTGGCTAATCACCATAGCAACAACACATGCACTCACAACATTCACAAAAGCTTACAATATAAAATTTGACGAGATTTATGTGTTGTTTGTAAAGCTTACAAAGAGCAAACGTGAACTCATAAAACATACACAAACCAGAGAACGATCGTCAAACTCTCTTAACTAAAAACACAACTCACATAAACAGCTCATATTATTCATGTCGCAAAGAAATAAACCAACACACTCATCATTTGCAATACTCAACTCATTCAACAACTTATTACAAAAATTTCGAAAACAGAATAAACTAAATATATCTCCTACGACACCTCACAACTCTCATGATATGACTTAAAATTCCACAGTAATTAGTTCATAACACTTAGCTGAAACTCACACCATATATTAAATAACAAGAGCTAATAACACACAAACGCAATATCTTTCAGTTCAGAAAACACAAATAAATCAGTAACAAAAATCCCACCTCACATAATACCCATATACACTGAAAAGTAAAACTTTCAGTAAATAACTACTAAACTTACTTCCCCAACTTACAAAAACAATTACTAATCACACTTCTCCCAAAACCTGCGGAAACAATTGCCACTTATCTCGCAGAAAGTGATTACTAATCACTGATCTCACAAAACTCACAACTAATGCATTTACAGTTTAAAAACTAACGAAACAAGCACACCACAAAATACTCACAAAAAACAATCACTGAAAAAAACTCAGCACAACTCATAAAGTATAAACACTGCTCACAAAACTAACAATTTCCAGCAAACAACACCACTGCCCAAACAATCGCGTCTAACAAAGCATTCACAGCTCTCAATACACCCACAAAAACATCGAACAAGAAATATCACATCAACAATAAACAATAAACAAACGATTACAATCCCGAAAAGCCAGAAAACGTCAGAAAACCCCCCCAGACTCGAACCCTGGTACAGCATTCTGTAAGTCCATTTATCTCTCCTCAACAATTGCCTCAACATATACACAATACCCGTACCGTAAGTGGCCAAAACGATAGCTGACTTGCAATTGACCTTCACAACAAGAGGCACAAAACCATCAATTGTAAGGTCACATATTTCAACGGGTCACCTTGGTTAAGAGACGCTCAGACTAAGCTGCGCTCAAACTTAGGCAAGCTCGAATTGAGCCACACTCAAGTTGAGATGCTCTCAAGTTAGAGATACGCTCACGTGTTAAAATGAGCTCAAGTTGTGATTAAGTTGAAATGCACTCAAGCTGAGAGATATATAATATACCGTACACGATATACGTTGAAGATATATCAAAACGGGGGTTGAAGATGAAATAATAGTGAAGACACGTTAAGTTGCGATATATCAGGATAAGAACCCGATAAGATGACATGATATATCAGGCGAGGATATGATATACCAGGTGATGGCATGATATACCAGGCCAGGACATATACTAGATATAGACATGAAATACCGTTTCCAACACGCTGCCGTTGTCCTGGTCAGTGTATAGCGCGAAAGAGAGAGAAAAGAAAGGTCGAAATAAATATAGAAATGGAATTTGTGAAGGAGGGAGAGGAAGGGAGGGAGAGAGAGAGAGAGAGAGAGAGAGAGAGAGAGAGAGAGAGAGAGAGAGAGAGAGAGAGAGAGAGAGAGAGAGAGAGAGAGAGAGAGAGAGAGAGAGATCAGGGGAAAGCGACAAGCCATTACGATTACGACTATATAGCACTGGAAAGGGGTGGTGCCCAACCACTTAGACGGTTGGGGATTGAACGCCGACCTGCATGAAGCGTCGCTCTACCGCCCATCCAAGTGGTTAAACACACAGAGAGAGAGAGAGAGAGAGAGAGAGAGAGAGAGAGAGAGAGAGAGAGAGAGAGAGAGAGAGAGAGAGAGAGAGAGAGAGAGAGAGAGAGAGAGAGAATGATACAGATAGATTCGATAGACACACCTGGAGACAGATTCAGACGCGCGCACACACACAAACACGAAGACAGATATAATACAGTATATTTAGCATGAGAATACAAGAATATAATTATAGCGAGATACAAATCCACTTAGTGGCAAGAATACACAATGGAGCGTGCAATCAACTTTTACTCTGCATTCCAGCTTGTGTCTCCAACACATGGGGCAGTGCAAGTGAGGTTTAGCAGTGACATACATGCTTGTGCCTGTATTCTCCTACAAGACATCGCCCCATTAAACCCTCCGTCGGGCAGAGCCATGCAAAAATATCTCTCGTCTTCATCCCATAGCCGTGATGAAAAGGGCCAGCAGAACTAGATGCGCCGCGCAGATAGTGTCAGGCTGGTAATTTATTGTGATATTCTAGTGTGAGATGAGCCAAGTGTGAGTCAGGCAGCGGCAGCAGCATCTACCCCCACCCCAGTGATGCTTATCAGTGTGGGCTTGAGAGAGCGATATCATTATTGCAACACACCGCCCCTAGTAACGTCATTCCTATTGTCGGCCACCAGTAAGGCAAAACTAGCGCGACATGCGTTCGGCTCTATTAATCAACCTTGAGATGACCCTTTTTTTTTTTTCTTAAAAGCTTTTTACTTTGCTCTCACATATCGAAACAAGATCCTTTGGAGTGTGTGCATGAGTGTGTGTCTGAGTGACAACGAGACTTGAACCCATCTTGGGGATGAGTTTGACAAACACGGCATCAGTAAGAAGCCCTTCACTCAACGTGTAGTCAAGCTGATGTTCTGTGGAGCTTTTCCAAGCTTAAGCGTAGAATTCGGGACACGCAGCTAACATAAGCTTCGAGGTCAATTGCAATATCACAATTGGTCATCAAGATGCACTGCCAAGTGCGCTCTCTCCTACATTTATTTATTTATTTATTTGACTTGAGTGTACTTTATTGGTATATATGCATTGATAGTTTGTCATTTATAGAACTGAGTAAATATTTTCTCCACTTGACCCACGCGACTCATCCAAGGGGCCGATGATAAACCATGAATTAGTTGAGCATCTGGCAACTCAGGGCCGTAACTCTTTATTGCTTATTTGCATAACTGATTCACTTGTTTGTCCGATCCAGTTCATTCCATTTCGTGTTGTTTTCTGTCGCTGGGGTAATTTATTACGCCTACTTTACTTATTCTCTCTCTCTCTCTCTCTCTCTCTCTCTCTCTCTCTCTCTCTCTCTCTCTCTCTCTCTCTCTCTCTCTCTCTCTCTCTCTCTCTCTCTCTCTCTCTCACTCTCTCTCTCTCTCTCTCTCAAGCTGCATCTGATGGTTTTAACTACCAATGAAAATAAATAGTCTTCAAGTGAGAAAATTATTTCAAGGAACAAAGGAAACACGTCACAAAAGCCTCTGGAATCTGACCTAGCAGTGAATGGAATGAAATAGTCTATACTACAACAATTATTCAACCATAAATCTTTTGCTAGATTTATAAGGGACTCCCGGGCAGAATTCCTGCAGAACAAGTGACCCTGCAAGATGCAACGGAATAAATGATGCAAGTCTCTTTGTCATGCGAGAAGCTAGACGAATGCTAAAGTACATGTAATTCCTCCATCTGATGCAGTACTGATGTCTGGGCAGTACAGATGCTTGGGTGGTACAAATACTTAAATTAAGTGGCACAAATGTTTGGGTGGTACAGAAATTGTATGTCACGCACTGCCATACCATAATTGATATGCCTTTAATAAAACGAAATTCCTAATTCCCCGATTAATGTCATGGACAATTGTCTTTACGATATAATTACCAGGTAATTATTACCCATAAATCTTGAGTACATTGGGTGAGTTGGAAGACAGTGGCCTCGGTACCACAAAAGCCGAGAGAGAGAGAGAGAGAGAGAGAGAGAGAGAGAGAGAGAGAGAGAGAGAGAGAGAGAGAGAGAGAGAGAGAGAGAGAGAGAGAGAGAGAGAGAGAGAGAGAGAGAGACGGTAGTGCTGGGAGACAGGGCGTGTCGAGACATAACCAAAACAACGGTTCGCTCTGAAGACAACTGTGTATATTTACAATATTTATCATAGTGAAAAATAATATGTACGAAATAAGAGCGAGTCCTGGATCATGTTGTGTATCACATGGGTAAAATCCGGCTTGTGTGACATCAGTAGAGGCAACTCGAAGCTGACCTCATCCTTCTCCCCACTGCCAGTAAATATATCATCTCCATTTGGTGAAAAAACCTGCGGGCAGATGGCAGCACTTGGTGTCTAGTGACGCTTTTCCGTTTTTTGCAATTTCTAAGAATTTGTATTTCTCCCGTTTTTTGCCCTTTTGCTTCTTATAAAGTAGCTAAGTATCGACGGAAACTTTATATTTGGGGTGTAAATTTCTAATCATACAGGCATTTTCCCTGGAGCCAAAATGCAAACAAATGCTAAGCGAAGGGTCCAAGAATGATAGATGTAAATCATACACTATTATGGTGGGCTCCAACAGACCCCTTATAAGGTGTAATTATATTTATCTGGTCATAAAGGAAATGATTACAAATGAGTATTCTCCAGAACAATCATTACCGAACGCAGGAAGGAGTAGCCTCACCAGCTGAGATGCAGGCTAGGGAATGTGGGGAGGGAAGGGAGGCCTGGCTGGGACGTGAGGAATGGGAGAAGGGCTGGGAATGTCCGTTAGGGAAGGGAAAAGTGGAGAGAAAGGGGGGGAAAGACCTAAGAGGAAAGGGAAGAAGGATGGTAGGAAGAGGGAAGGCCTTTATGGGGACTAAAGACTGGGTAAGGAAGGAGGGAGAGAGAGGGAGGCAGGGAAGGGGTGTAAATCATGGCCAATTAAGAGAATCTTGGACTGTTTATGCAGCTGCTGTACACATTGTTCCTACCAGGGGGATCAAGATGTTCCGGGATAAAAACTAGGCGGTGGTAATGGTGCGTCTGTCTTCACCATACTCTATGGTAATGTATGTGTATGTCTGTCTGTGTGTTTGTGTAGCATAAGACTAAAATTCTAAATATTAATCATACACATAGACAGATACGCGTCTACCTCACTCCAGGTAATTTAGACCGTCTCAATATATATTGTATGTCCTTTTTTCTCTAATATAGTACTGATTTTTTTCAGCAATATAAAAAAGTATTTCACATTTGTTAGGCATTTATTATGTCATCATATCTCTGTATGTATTTTATTCACAATGCAGATTACAGCTATGAAACATTATTGATAATCATAAATTTTAATCGTTAATAGCCAATTCGAAATGTTTAATTTATATTTCATGTATTTCTTAATGGATATATATATATATATATATATATATATATATATATATATATATATATATATATATATATATATATATATATATATATATATATATATATATATATATATACCCTTTCTCTTCCTTAATCTTCCCTAATACTTCTTCCTTACATTACTCCCCCCCCCCCCCCTCCTCTGTTCTCTTCTTCCCTTCCCTATTCTCTACTTTCATCCCATTGTCCCTTCACATTCTCCTTTGTGGTTTATAAATCCTTCTCATATGCTACCCCCTGATGTCCTATATATCCTCTCATATGTCTGCTCTTATCCCTTCTCTCCCTCCCCTCTTCCACCTATCTTCCTCTCTCTCTCTCTCTCTCTCTCTCTCTCTCTCTCTCTCTCTCTCTCTCTCTCTCTCTCTCTCTCTCTCTCTCTCGCTCTCTCTCTCTCTCTCTCTCTCTCTCTCTCTCTCTCTCTCTCTCTCTCTCCTTCCATTTTCCCTCCCTCCCTCCCTCACCATCACAACCCGCCCGCATGCTCAACACCCACGCAAATTATTTTCTTTTCCTTCCCACTCACTCTATTTCTGTTTTGATTATGTCGGTGGTGGTGGTGTGGCGGCAGCTCGCGTACTTGGTGCACACGCACACACGCACGCACGCACACACGCACACACACACACACACACACACACATTGTACACCTGTCCATTCATTCGATGTGTGCCTATTTGTCCTGATCAACTGTCCATTCAATCCTTGTACACCTGTTTAAATCCTGTTCAGCTGTCCATGCAATCCTTGTGCACCTGTTTACATCCTGTTCAACTGTCACCAGTCCACGACATTTATTTACACACTGTCCTTTCCAATATTTGCAACCTGCAGGGTCAGTGCACCTAACGGTGGCTCTGTGCACTTTGCCCCTTGCCTCCCCCCCTCCCCCCACGCACCCCTGTCCTGACCCCTAGCTGTACACACCAGGAGCCTCTGAGACAACTCCAGCACAGGTGTCCTCCTTCACGCACCTCCCCTTCCACCCTCAGGTCTAAGCACGTCCACTCCTCTGGGCAACCTAGTAACACCCATCACCTCCATCGCAGTTAGCAGCGCTGGGGAAGACATGAGCGTCTCAGCGTCGCCTCTTCAGCGGATGGCCTCTATCACCAATTCTCTCATGACGGGGCCAGCCATCTCCACCAGCAACCCCGTCCCACAGAAGCCCCTTAAGGCCGTCCTTCCACCCATCACCCAGCAGCAGTTCGACCAGTACAGTAGCATGAACACCGAGGAGATTGTCAAGAAGGTGAGTTACCGAGCCCTATTGTAGTTCTTCAGTTGGGGATAGATCACAAGTTTCTTTGACTTGTATGGACGCTTAAGACACTGTTCTCATGTTACGGTACAATGCACACTATTTATCTGAGCTAAAAGTGTTGTTTAGCGCTGTTTCTCAAACTAATCATATGTAATATAGTATTTAGTTGAACGAAGATCTGTTGTTGGCATTCTACAGAAATTGTCAGTTAGCTCTTGTATCGAGCCATCTCGCACTAGTATCTGATCCTGTTATATATATATATATATATATATATATATATATATATATATATATATATATATATATATATATATATATATATATATATATATATATATATATATGTCGTACCTAGTAGCCAGAACTCACTTCTCAGCCTACTATGCAAGGCCCGATTTGCCTAATAATCAAAGTTTTCATGAATTAATTGCTTTTCAACTACCTAACCTACCTAACCTAACCTAACCTAACTTTTTCGGCTACCTAACCTAACCTAACCTATAAAGATAGGTTAGGTTAGGTTAGGTAGGGTTGGTTAGGTTCGGTCATATATCTACGTTAATTTTAACTCCAATAAAAAAAATTGACCTCTTACATAATGAAATGGGTAGCTTTATCATTTCATAAGAAAAAAATTATAGAAAATATATTAATTCATGAAAACTTGGCTTATTAGGCAAATCGGGCCTTGCATTGTAGGCTGAGAAGTGAGTTCTGGCTACTAGGTACGACATATATATATATATATATATATATATATATATATATATATATATATATATATATATATATATATATATATATATATATATATATATATATATTTGTACCTCAATACGGTCACAGCTGTTCACGCACCTCTTGTACTTCTAATATGTACCAACTATCTACGTCAGTTTATGCGGTGTCGTCAGCACCATAAGCACTTTGGTGTTCTAAATTACTGTGTCAGTGAGTAGTTCAGTCATTGCCAATCAATAGCAATTCTGCAGCGCATAAAGGCATTAATCAATTTACGACTTGTTAAAAAATACGACCTAATAATGAGGCATATAATCAAGGTAAACTGCTCACACAATGCAATTATCCTCTTAACGTACCTTTTTACGGCACGCCCTGGGCTGTTGAGTACGTCAGCGGCTGCCCGTCAGGCTTGGGTATCAGAGACGATGTTGGACTTATCAGTCTTGGGTATCAGAGGAGATATTGGACGTGTTGGTCTTGGATATCAGAGGTGATGTTGGACTTGCACTAGTGATCCTACAGATACACGCGAGGGAAATGACAGTCGATCGTGTTAGTGAAGTGACTACCGTATGACAGTTACGAGACTCCTAACGCTAAGACTCTTATTTTTACAAATTAACTCGGCACATTTCCACGAACCCAATTACAAAGTTCCTATAATCATGATATTTAACTGCAAGTAGCTTTCAGTTTGCATGTAGCTTCAGTTATAAATTAGACCAAAACGTAGCAAATCTTACACCTTAACGAGACGATTTCATGTCTGACAGTCAAATTTAGTACTTCCGACGAGCAAGTTAAAGATCCTATCCTACAAGAACCTGTCACACTTAAAATCACGAGACTGGGACCACCTCAGGGTTTGGCCCTTTAGACCACTCAACAAATTACCTTCGCTAATCAAGATACTCAGGTCCGGTAGCTGGATTTAAGACATCCAATCATCCTGGTGAATATCAGTTGCTGTCTTCCGTGAGCGAGCGGAAGACAGCGAAAGACTCGGGCATCGGGTCTTTCCAGTTCAAGGGTCATTTACCAGCATTTGGCGCCATTCGCTACCCCCTCTCTCACGCGAACACAAGAAGGTTAATTGGGGTTAATCAGGTGTCTTTCGCGAATATCACGCAGACTTAAGGAAAACATTCGATTTTCACATGGACTCACGGGTTACTAATAACTGAAGCGTCCATCGACCTTGACTAAAAAAATATATTTTTTTGTTACTTCTTCCGCGTTTGCTGTTTAAATTGTTCTTATATTTGTATTAGTTTTTGAAGTTTTCTTATATTTTCCCGGCGACGCTGTCAGCACGGAGTGTTCTGATTGTCGTGTGGTAGCAGCACAAGTTAGCAAAATTCCAGTTACTGAAAAGAGTTCCAAATGTAAACAACTGCGTCGTTTAGTCCAGAAAAGAATTTCGTTTGTGAGGCTTGTAATAAAACAAGCTCATTAGATCGCAGAAAAAACGATGATAATTATTATAAAATATAAAAAATATTGAGAGACAATACCTGCAAAAATTATGGAGCTTTCATAATATTATCTGTGAAGATGTTAACAAAATTTCTTCAGGATCCTTTTTCTTATCCAGACTGAAGAACGCTTCCTCCTTCAGGAAGTGCTGGAGGAAGGAGGAGAGAGGGCACGCAGGATTAGTACTCACTCCTTCACCAGTAATACACCCAATCGAATAATCTGCTCCGCTTACTATCTTCTAAAAACCGAAGGTGCTTTTCTTAACTGACGTATAGTTATATGTTGACAAACGGACTGACAACAGACAACATACACACTGACAACAGACAACATACACCTATACTCACATGTATACAACTAAAAATATACCAACAAAAATAAATATGAAACACAATCACCCAACTTTGCTTAATAGAGTCCCAAACAACAGACGCTCTTTGAGTTAGTTAACATGACTTTCAAGATTACTCGCTACACTTGCAGTGCCTTGGGCAGGAGATACATTATGTGTACCGCAGACCGTGTCAGCAAAGACGGCACTCAGTTTCCACACACTGTGCTCTCTCTCTTTGTTCAATGTCTCAAGTTATTTATAGCCTAATGCATATGAGAAATTAGCGGAAACTGAATACTGTACATGTACAAAATATTTGTCATCACCCTCGACGCGGAAAGGACAACGCAGGTGGTTTCTAGGTGTACACACACACACACACACACACACACACACACACACACACACACACACACACACACACACACACACACACACACACACACACACACACACAAACCGCACTTCACTCTCATCCCAACATTTCACTCATAAGCAAAAACCTCATGAGAACAGCTCCAACATGACTGTGTATCCAACATTAACTGGGAACTCTCCGCATTTTTCTGGCCAGTCCGCGTTGATAGTGAAGGGAAGAGGTCAGCGGTAACAGCCTCACCGACAATTCCAAGCCGTACTTGCCGACATTTGCATAGTTTCCCGGAGGAGGTCGAGGACTAAACGAGAGACCAGAGGGGCACACGGAACGTCGACGCCACCATCCAGTCCAGTGCCTACTGAAAAAAGAAAACAAAAAATGGTTGGCTGGTGGTGAGCGAGTGTCGAAGGCCACACTTTAGCGTTTGTGGGTGGTCCAATCGAGACCCAACCCGAGCCTTAATTAGTGCCGGCCTGTTGATGGTGGTGATTTATCTCCTGGGGTCTCTCTCTTCCTCTCCCTCATCTCTCTCTCACTTTCTCTCTCTTTCTCTCGATATTCTGATTGGTATTCGTTTTATTCGTTTCAAGTGCCCGTATGTAGATCAAACCGAACGAATTTTCAGTGTCAGAGTGTATCTGAAAACGTGCTTTCTTGCTCCCATAAATTTATCTTAATTGACAATGTATTTTTGTTGAACACCTGGAGCAATAAATATTGAAAATCATTTATTCTAAACACATGTAACTGTACGAAGCAAGCCACCCGGTGTTCCAATAAATCCACTGTTGGGAGATATGGTGGTGATGGTGGTGTTGGTGGTGTTGGTGGTGGTGATGGTGGTGGTGTTGGTGGTGATGGTGGTGATGATGGTGTTGGTGGTGATGATGGTGTTGGTGATGGTGGTGTTGGCGATGTTGGTGGTGCTGTTGGTGGTAATAAGTGGTGATGATTGTGGTAATAGTAGAGGCGGTGGTAATAGTGGTAAGTAATAATGGTGTTCGTCGTCGATTCACAGTGGCGGTGGTGGTGTTAGTGGTAAAAAAATCATATTGAGGGTGAAATTGTTGTAACTGGGACTGGTAGAGGAACTGTTGTTTGTGGTGGTGTTGCTGGTGGTGTTGGTGGTGTTGGTGACGGCAGCGCCGGTGGTTAACGGTGGTGTTGGTGGTGGTGTTGGTCTCGGTGATAAGCATGTTAGTCATTTGGACGGAAGTGAAGTAGTGGGGATGCGAGGGTTGTGGCACCTGGGCTGTAACACAACGAATTATGATGGTGATGGAAATTACTGCGGTGAAGATATCAATAATAGGGAAAGTTCTAGTTAGTAATGATTATGACAGTGATGGTGAAAATGATGTGACGAACTATGATGGTGAATATGATGAGTGATTAGTCACGGTGGTGGCGATGGTACAGACAGGGATGGTAACTGTTGGGCATGATGGTACATAGTGGCCACTGTGATGATAGTAGCAGTAATGTTGGTAGTAAAAACACAATAATAGTTCAATGAATTCTTACAAGTTACCCAGCAAGCCCAACTTCGCCACTACATCTCTCCCTCCTTCCCACAGCCCCACCTGGTAGTTCCACACACACACACACACACACACACACACACACACACACACACACACACACACACACACACATATATATATATATATATATATATATATATATATATATATATATATATATATATAACTATATTGCATATAGTCCTGGGGACCATTCAGGCTTGTTCGCATATATATATATATATATATATATATATATATATATATATATATATATATATATGTCGTACCTAGTAGCCAGAACTCACTTTTCAGCCTACTATTCAAGGCCCGATTTGCCTAATAAGCCAAGTTTTGCTGAATTAATATATTTACTATAATTTTTTTCTTATGAAATGATAAAGCAACCCTTTTCTCTATGTATGAGGTCAATTTTTTTTTATTGGAGTTAAAATTAACGTAGATATATGACCGAACCTAACCAACCCTACCTAACCTAATCTAACCTATATTTATAGGTAAGGTTAGGTTAGGTAGCCAAAAAAAGCTAGGTTAGGTTAGGTTAGGTAGGTTAGGTAGACGAAAAAACATTAATTCATGAAAACTTGGCTTATTAGGCAAATTGGGCCTTGAATAGTAGGCTGAGAAGTGCGTTCTGGCTATTAGGTACGACATATATATATATATATATATATATATATATATATATATATATAAACATTTCATACCAAGGTAAAACAGGGCAACTTGTACACAACAGATAAATCAATTTTCCTTAAAACATCACATGAAGTGAACTCTGTGATGGCCGGCCCTCCCAGCTGTGATGTTGTCATTTGGTGTCTTTATCGTGTTACTGTTACAAGTCTTGAGTAACGAGCTCTCAAGTTGTGTTCGTGTTATTGTTTGGCGTCATGGCCGCATTATGCCTCATATTGTTATTCTTTTCGCGTCACAACTGAGCACAACGTGATCTAGTTTCTTCACTGTTCCGGGAGATGGTCGCGGTCTACTGCTATTGACGCTGCTACCTAATACGAGCACTTTACTAGCACTAGCATCTTAACAGCTCTAACACACGACTTGATAATGGTCTTATTGAATTTGGATCGAAACGTCGTCGTTTCCTCATCTTCTGTTATGTGGTTTGGTCATCTTACCAGCTCTAGTATATCACTAGATCTAACACCTCATCAACACTGATATCACATTAGTTAACATGTCAAGACTAGTAAATCATTAGTTAACATACTGTCTGCATTAGCTCCTCACTAGCAACACCAGCTCCTCACTGGTCAACATGTCAACACCAGCTCAGCATCAGGTTTAATATCAGTATTAAATCAGCACTAGAACCTCATTAGTTACCATATGATTATCACTTGCACCTAGCTAGTGCTAGTAATTGCCCTCCCCGGTATAATGATATTTAGTTATATTTCTCGCGCTACTCATCTTAATAAGTGTACTAAAACCTCCTCTAAAACAACGCGTCGATTTATTATAATAATAATTATTATATCTTATTATAATAATAATAATAATAATAATAATAATAATAATAATAATAATAATAATAACAATAATTACTATTAACACAGTCTTATTATTTCTAAAATGCAGCCCATCCTCCTATTTAGACAGTACTTTTAGAAACCATGTGGACCATCGTACATTTATTGACGTAATGGACAATTCAAAAGTAGAATTTTGTAGTATTGAATTTGGACAAACCGGAAAAACTTTTGTATTTATGTTGCTAATAAAACCTAACCTATCCTAACCATCCTAGACTTAATACACGCTCTCTGAGACCTAATATAGTATATATATGTGCTATACTAGGCCTAGCTATTTAGTAGTATTTTTTCGGACTCTTATAAAGTGAACAGTACCAAATTCTACTATCTAATTGTCCATTACGTCAATATACCAGTAGGCTGGTCCACACAGTTACAAAAAGTACTATCTAAGCAGGAGTATGGGTTGCTAAAATCAATTATCATGATGAGAAAATACCTTTGACTAGCGGGTCGCGAATACGCCTTCAACAACATCCGTTAATTAATGCAAAAACAGCCCCCATACACTCGTGGTAATAAAGCCCGTGACTCTTGGGTATTTAATGTGATAGTTAGGGACAGATCTCAGAATGCGTCTCAAGTTGCCGTGGATGCTTACCGGATGTGCGATCACAGGCCAGTGACAGCTGTCGAGGAATTATGAGCCGTACGTAATTAACTCACAAGCCATATAACAATTTGACAAATTTTATGGTGGGAGTGCGTCCCTTCGGATTGACGAAGCACCTGAGTCACATTGGAAAATGTGTTAGACCTCCCAGAAACCCCTTCCTCCACCCCACCCCTCCTATCTCCCCCTATCGTCACCCCCTCCTTCCCCACCACTCTCACTACCCCCTTCCTCCCCTCTACTCCTCCCTGCTCCCCCATGACCCACTTGGGAGGGAGCTGGGGAAGGGTATTGGGGCCGAGGGGAGGATGATAGCACTTTTATTTTGGTTTTATGAACATTCCTTGATGCATGTTAGGGCGGGGGGAATGGAGGCGAGATGCACCATTAGCGTTTATGAACTTCTCGGCTGGTAGGTGTGTTGCGGGTAAGTAATGGCCGCGGCTGGCTCGCCCCTTAGCTGGGATCCCGTTACTTTGTCGTAAGGAACAGATCACCTGCCTTAATGGCCTCAGTTCCTACCTGCACACAACCGAACTTATGTGCATATGCTTGCAGGTGTGAATGTGCCTCTTTACTATACATGAACACAGACACACACACACACACGTGTTCTCATATATATATATATATATATATATATATATATATATATATATATATATATATATATATACATAATATATATATATATATATATATATATATATATATATATATATATATATATATATATATATATATATATATATATATATATAATAATAATAATTTACATATACATATCCTGGCAGGCGCACACAAAAAGCTGTATTGTAAACAAAGACAGACATACATATACTTTAAACAAAATCACTGGTTGCCGCAGACAGACGTGACTTAAGCTTTGTAACCAAACTTCCTGACGCAGACATATAGAAAACGGGGTGTGTGTGTATTTACATCTTAGATGTTTTGTGAACAGTGTAACACTTACATTTTCTCTTATTGGATACAATGTATTTTTTCTTTGCTAAACTTAAAATCACGTACTTTTTGTAAATTAAAAACTCTTTTTTATAACTAGTAAGGAGATAAATATTATCCCATTTTTGTACAGAGATGGAAATAGCTCTGAATCTCTTCTGGCGTTCTCCGAACCCAGTGAAACTTACTTTATTTGTGTTTGGGTGTCTTTTGCTGCTTAGTATACATCAGATACGCTCTTTGATGTCAGAGATCCTCCTTATTTCTGGGTGCTTTATGACTCTGTCGTCGCCCAGTTTGCTTAGAGAAATCTTCACGCTGCAAGAAGCATATCAATGACTCGGTGCACCACTTTGCTTTTTTTCATTGCTCTGGTATTAATTTTCTGATAAACCTCGTTAATGAGATGAGGTTTACATCACTGGGGAAAGTTGTTGATTTGGTCCTGAGCTTGTGGTGGGTGATATTAGTGACTCAGCGTGAGGTGGGACATGTGGGTGAATCAGTGTGGGGGTGGGTTATGTCAGTGAATTAGTGTGTGGGGTGGGCAATGTTGGTGAATCAGAGTGTACGGTGGGCGATGTCAGTGAATGAGAGTGTGGTGTTGGGTCATGTCAGTGAGTGTAAAGGATCGTGCCTGGATCAATCAATGAATAATACGGGAAGTAGGATGATGGGGGGGGGGGAGGGGTGAGAGCGGAACTGTGAGTGTAGGCGGGTCGTGCTAATGGATCAGCAGACTGTTGTTGTGGTAGCAAAATGACCTTGCTGGAGGCCCCACAGCTGCCCTGAGTAGCTCTGATGCCTCTGTAAACTTGTCCAGAAATTGCCATGGTCATTACCTCATCAAGTCTCTCCCTCACACACACACACACACACACTTGTTTCATTCAAAATATTGCTGTCTCCCTCTCCTTCATCCGCATCAACTCTCTATTTCTTCGTTACGTCGCTTCCGTCTACAGTTCCCTCTCTTTACTAAGCTTGTCTTCCTTTTTCTCCTCCTTTGCTTATTTCCCGTTCCGTCCTTCCCCTTGTACGACCATCGTTCTTTATATTCCACTGTATCTTTATATTCTTCGAGTGCTACTTGGACTCATTCTTAAATGCCCATCTCTCATTCTCCTCTTTGATCTTTGCATTTTTAGTTTAACAGATATATTAATTTTTGCTATCTTGGTCGGCTGTCAGGCTATATTCTGGCATTATTAGTGGTGACTCGCTCCCACTGCCACTGTTGTCAGCACGCACGCACGCACGCACGCACCCCCACACCCTATCTCACTGGTACACACACACACCAATACTAATATATATATATATATATATATATATATATATATATATATATATATATATATATATATATATATATATATATATATATATATATATATATATATATATTTGTATACTGCGCAAGTATATTTAGCCGAGGTTGTAGTACTTGGTACGCGACGTATTCTTCAATGTCTTTTTTTGTATACCAAGCTTTCCTTCATCGTGGTTATCTATAACAACAGTTACCTTAGGGTGCGAATTTACCAACTTCGTAAACTGTATAATCAATAAAGACGAAGCCGTAATGATCGAGAAAAGATATACAGGTTTCGTAAGTGGACATGTAAATGCCTGATAAACACTGGCGCAGAACATCTATTTCTGAAGCGGGCGGATAAGCGTGGAAGCCTTGTACCCCGAGGCGGATACATCCAGGGTTATATGAATGATACATATGTGTTTCCTGTGCAGGGTCGGATAGACATGGTGTGGTCGAGAGTAAATATTGCAGGTTAAACTGAGATTCAAAACCCGGTTCGAATCCCGCATTATTGCTAAACTTAAGTGGTGAGTGTTTTAAGTGGGTAAAGATGAGCCTGATGTCCCCAGCACTTCCTTGTGCTAAGACGCCAGCAGCCACTATGAAAGCTATCGATAATCTCCCAATACAATTATTTTGGTGTATCTTACTGTAGCCAAATTTCACTGCCTTTTTGGTCTCCTGTTAATTAAAATGAAACATAACATTTTTTCCTTGTACCCTTTTGGTTGTGGTGATTTTTAATTTCAAGAAAGATGTTGTGTCCTTGGCAGGTGAAGGAACAGCTGAGTCAGTACAGCATCTCACAGCGGCTGTTCGGAGAGTCGGTGCTGGGGCTGTCACAGGGCTCCGTGTCTGACCTGCTCGCCAGACCCAAACCCTGGCACATGCTTACTCAGAAGGTAAACAAAGTACCCTTATCTCACTGGCTTAAACTTGGGTTTGGGACGTCTCTCTATCACATGGATTTGTGAACTAGTTTTGGAACACGTACCATTCTGGGTTGGAAACTAGATATGGAACAGCTTTCTACCACACTGGTTTAGAATTAATTCTGATGCTATCACACTCATTTCAAATTGGTTATGGAACTATCACACTGACTTACGGCTTGTTCTGGAACTATATCACATTGGATTAAAAATGAAGGTGAACGACTAAAAAATGTGTACCATACTAGTTAAGAACTTGTTCTGGAGCAATTTGATAACAGGAATAGTACAGGCACTGGAACAACTCTTCTCCATTGCCTCAGGAACGGTTCTAGATCTTCCTTACTGAACTTATTAGTGGATTTGTAACTACCAAACTCAGTTATTACTTTTTATGGAACTACATTTGGCCGAGTAGCCCTAGACCTACCATACTGAATTAGAACTAAATCTCGAACAACTTAGGATCGGGTTTAGAACAACACTTCCAAACTCGCTTAGACCTGGTACTGAAACAGTTCTAACTCTGACTTGGACAGGTTCTATATCAACTTTCCCACAACAGTTTAGGATTGGTTCTGTAAACACTAAATTGTCTTGGGACTAATCCTAGAAAAACTCCATCACTCAAGCTTGGGACTGGCTCTGGAGCAATTCCACCCACTCGGTGGAATTATAACTGGTTCAAGGAAACGTTAAGCACTCTTCCCTATAACCGGTTTTTGGAAATATACACCACACCATGTCATAGCCGGATGTAGCGACCATCTTCCACACTTCCTTATAACCGGTTCTAGGATAAATTCGTAGCCGGTTTTGAGATCAGTCCATTACAACTGACGGGGCAATTGCTACTGTAAACTATCCACAACAGAAGCAGTTCCAAGGCACTGTGATCACTTTATCTCAAAACCGGTTATAAATATTTCACGAAAGAAAGTTATTAGAACTGGTAATAATGCAGATTGATATTAGTATTCCAGAACTGTCTATAATATAGTGTTAATTAATGTATAACAGAACCAGGTATAAAATAAATAAAAGTTCCTCAGAACCGGGTTTTAATTTTATATGATAGAAGTTCTCCAGAATGTTATATAATAATATGGTGAACAGTTTCTAAACTAGATTTCCAGAACCAGTTATAATGTAGACTGAAAAGAAGTTCCAAGAACTAGATATAATATAGAACAAAGTTTCCGGAGTAGTTTATAAGAAAATATGACTAAAGTTCCAGAACCGGTTAAAAGACAGTGTTGAAAGCTTCTTAAAACCAGTAAAACGACAGTAAGGGGAAGGGAATATATTCAGCATTACAATGCCAACACTTCCACCCGGGTATCTTCAACTATGGCCCGTAACCCACCATTCAACTTCAATCCCTGCTGCCTCCTTCAGTTTTGTACTTCAGCCCCTGATGCATCAGTCTAATCCGGCGTTCATTCCCCTGACCGTCCAAGTGGTTGGGCACCATTCCTTCCTTCCTTCCTTCCGTCCCATCCCAAATCCTTATCCTGATTCCTTCCAAGTGCTATATAGTCGTAATAGCTTGGTTCTTTCTCCTGATAGTTCCCTTCTCATATTTCAATCCCTGCTTCATTCTCTAGTCTCTAACATTAATCTTTGCTTCATTCTTTAGCTTTTTGCTTCAATTCCTGTTTCATCCTCAAGCTTCTTACTTCAAAACCTGCCTCATTCTCGAGTTTCTTACTGATCATTGCTTCATTCTCTAGCTTTGTATTTCAATCCCTGCTTCATCCACTACCTTCGTTTATCACTAATATTCCTTCTTTAATTTTCCTTTTTATTCCTCCTCTTCGCCCAATGTTTATTCAGGATATTAACTTCAGTCAATATCATTTTTCTATGATATATTTGTCACAATTTCTTAGAGTAAACCAAAAGAAGAACAAACATGGTTAGGAATATTTTAATTTTCTCATTTTAACAGCCACAGATAGAACAACAAATTATTACATATTGTAGAACTTCAGTAATAATATTTTAATATGGATAACTGTAAATATATCACTAATGGTCATTTTGAAAGTTATCCACAATAACAATAGAAATAATTAAAACAATAGTGTTATAAATATTAATGGTTACAAATAATAACAATAATAATAATAACATATATTAAATCGTTTTCTACCATAGTTTCCACTGAAGAATTAACTAGGATAAAACACTGTGATAGAAAACACAAACTGTGGATGATGTTTCTTCACAAGAGCTTTCTCAAACTTGAAAGCTCTTGAAGCAAAATGTCATCTGCAGTAAAGGTCCTGTTCCCAAATCCAATTTTTACTTCACAGAAACTTTAGTTAAAAAAATAAAACACAGAAACATGTGCATTGGCTTTATCAACACGGGAAAACGTAATGATGTCATAAGGTGCATATATGGGTTAAGAAGGATCTAAAGGTTTCTGGTTGGTGTGCCTGACAGGGTCGTGAACCATTCATCCGAATGAAAATCTTCCTTGAGGACGACAACGCTGTGCACAAGTTGGTGGCCTCCCAGTACAAGATCGCCCCAGAGAAGCTGATGAGGACAGGAGGATACACAGCCCCGCCCCGTAAGTCTTACTCTTGTCTACGCTTCTTCTCCTGACTGTAGTGAGGGGGGGAGAGAGAGAGAGAGAGAGAGAGAGAGAGAGAGAGAGAGAGAGAGAGAGAGAGAGAGAGAGAGAGAGAGAGAGAGAGAGAGAGAGAGAGAGAGAGAGAGAGAGATTACAGCACAGAACATCTACTATTCTAGCTGTTATAAGCTTATCCCCACTGTCAATCTTTCTTGCTTTATCTCACAAATACATTAAAATAAGCATTTGTAGGGAATTTGTAATCTCTGCTTGAGTTTTAAGCTATATATGCCAGTCATATATACATATATATATACCGGTACTCTCTGCTTTTACTGGGATTAATAAGATGCTGATATATATATAAAGTTAATGGGCCAGCAGTGGACATCCTTTTAACTATCAAAATATATATTTTCTTGTAAACAATAAAAAATATCAGTAACAAAATTTTATCTTCCCATTATCTGCGATGTATTAAGAAGTATCTTAATAAAACGATATTTAATAGAGGATTGATGAATATTAACCATATTTATGACGTGAATAACACCATATTTAACAGAGGATTGATGAATATTAACCATAATATAACCTGAATAACACGATATTTAAGAGTAGATAATGTTAATTATATTTATGACCTGCATTGTCCCCAGTCTGAATGAAATGTTAATCAACTTCCTTGTCCTTCTCGTTTTTAGTGTATTTAGTCGGTGGGTGTCCACTACCTGGGGGTTTAGCGCCCCCTGGGTCTCGTCTCCCAGGGGGGTTGTCCACTACTGGCTCACCCACCCTTCCACCATACACAAGTAAGCCCAGCACTCATCACTCTTAGCTTTTGTCTCACCAAGCATATTTTGCCAACAGCCCCCACTACTGCTTTTGTCATATTTGATGCCAATAAGCAAACAGCTGCTGCTTCACGATGAGTGATTATAATATATATATATATATATATATATATATATATATATATATATATATATATATATATATATATATATATATATATATATAAATAATGAAACATAGACGTAACATGTGCATATAATGCAATAGGAAATAGATACGAGGCTAAGACCCCAAAAATGATTATTATGACATAATATACTCGTGAGCAAATTTGGATAGATCACATGAGCAACATCCTGCCCTTTCTTCCGGCAGGTAGCAGCAAGCCACAGCACCACCTCAAACTCCCCGCAGACCTTCCTAAGAGCATGGAGTCGCCCCTTCCGCCCGTGGGAATACCCCCGTCTCTCGGCGGCTTACCCTTACCCACCCATCACATGTCCTTCGACGCCAGGATGCCTCTCCTTGACCCGCTCAGAAAGGTAAGGCTTTGTATGGAAGAATGGAGTTACTAATTTAGTCATTTACTATGCACCCCATACCCTATCCCGTGGGCGGTGGTGGAAAGGGTTACAGAGGCACATAATGGGTTTATTTAGCTAAGCATGAAACAATCATTTGAAGCTAGTTAGGCAGTTTTAGGACGGAACTCGGTGTGTTCCATACTTCACTGTAATTATATGTTTATTGGGATTCTGATGTGCCATTTATTAATTACCAAAGTATTCTTTAATAACTATTTTAATTGGATTAACTTCTGTGCCTTGATGTAACTGAAAACATTAATGACAAATTCAGGACACACCATCAGTTTTACATGGTAAAATTTAACTAAATGTTACGAAATGATGTTAATGTTTGTGTGACGCTGCAGGCGGGGATGGGCGGTGTCCGCGCCCCGGGACCAGTGGCTCCCTCAGTGTACGAAATGGCTGCGCTGACACAAGACCTCGACACGCAGGTCATCACAACCAAGATCAAGGAAGCTCTGCTAGCCAACAATATTGGCCAGAAGGTCAGTACCAAACTGTTTGTGTATTAAAGGGCTAAGTCATCACGGTAATACTATTATATTTCATAAAATACTACATCAAAATTATTAAATTATGTGTGTATATCACGAAAACAAACACGTGATTAAGAATTACGTGTTTATACATTCTGAAGATGTATTTAATATACGAAAGTACTTAAGGGAATTCCTGTTTCATTTTCCTCCGTGGTCTGACATTGTCACATTATTAAATTATATATATATATATATATATATATATATATATATATATATATATATATATATATATATATATATATATATATATATATATATATATATATAAATATATATATATATATATATATATATATATACATATATATTTTATATATATATATTATATATATATACATATATATATATATATATTTATTTATATATATATTTATTTATATATATATATATATATATATATATAAATAAATATATTATATATATATATATATATATATATATATATATATATATATATATATATATATATATATATATATATATGTATATGTATATGTATATAAGCTATAGTTTTCATTAACTAATGATTACATTTTCTTTCTTCACAGCTTTTTGGAGAGGCAGTGTTAGGACTGTCTCAGGGATCCGTATCAGAACTGCTAAGTAAGCCCAAGCCATGGCACATGCTTAGTATCAAGGGTCGAGAGCCATTCATCCGCATGCAGTTATGGCTCAACGACTCCCGCAATTTGGAGAAGCTTCAGCAGCTGAAGAACGAGCGACGAGAGGCCAACAAGAGGCGGCGTGCCCTAGACCCCACTGTCGAAGTGTCACAGGATTCTCAGGACGTTTTCCAGGCTCCTTCACCAGGAGGTTCCTCAAAGAAACAACGTGTATTATTTTCAGAGGAACAGAAGGAGGCTCTCCGATTGGCCTTCGCCCTTGATCCTTACCCAAATTTAGCCACCATTGAGTTCTTGGCACAGGAACTGCAATTGTCTACCCGCACCATCACTAACTGGTTCCACAATCACCGAATGCGGCTCAAACAAAACCCGAATAGTCCTGGAGACAGTTCACCGTCACGTGACCCTCAACAGCCTCCCCCAGGCCAGCCTCAAGGACAGTCCTTTGACCCACTTCACTTCCGTCTTCTCCTCTCTCAGCGACTAATGGAGCTGAGGAAGGAGAAAGGCCTGCCACCTACGATGCCAGGTCTTGGCCCTGGTCTGCACCCAGGTCTCTTCCCACACTTCCCTCATCTGGGACCACATGGTCTTGGCAGCCAACCTCTCGATCGTGATATTAGTGGTGGTCTTGATCTATCGATGAAGCCAGAAAATGACTATGATGATTCTTCACTGGTAGATGAAGATTCCAATATGTCCGGTGCCATGAGTCCAAGTGGAGGCGGACGGTCAGAGGGAGAAGGTGACGACCGTGATGGACGGGGAGCCCCTTCACCTGTCTCTCGGTCTTCTCGTCGAAAGCCCGCTGCTCCTCAATGGGTCAATCCTTCCTGGGCGTCTGGTGAGGGGGGTAAAGAGCGAGAAGTGATAATTAACGGAGTATGTGTCATGCAAACCGATGATTATCGCTTGCGAGAACAGGAAACGGTGCGTATTGAGCCAACCCCAGTAGATGAGGCTCGCGCCCGTTCACTCAAGGAAGAAGGCGAAGACGAAACGGAAGAAGAACAACAGCAACTGCCAGTCTCCACTGTCTCATCTTCCCCGTGCCCAGACACCATGGAGACAGATCCGGCGACGTTGCAAGAAGAAGATCCTTCCACCGTGCAAGAGGAGCCAACGCCCAACCAGGAGACCATCAAGCAGGAGGCTGAAGTAGAGGAGGATGAAGAGGCGTGATGCTAGCATCGGCCTAAAGCGACGCTTTTGGATTCCAGAGTTTATCCCGTTGTTCTTAGCGTGTTGTTGTTCGTGCATTATACCAAATGTTTCGTCCCGTCGGCAAGTGATGAGCTTCGCAAAGTCGGACGATGATGCCAAGGTATTGTATCGCCAGAGAGCCTCGTGGAATCTCTTAGGCACATTGTGGGCCTTTAAAATCACAATTTAGACTCTCAAGTCATAAGTCCTACAAAATGTCAACCTCTGTTATTTTATTATGAAATGTTCGTGTGTTTTACTTGTTAACTTGTCTAAAGATTTGTATATATATTTCCCAAGTTTTTGATCAAGCTCCCCTTAGGTTAGGTGACTTCAGGTATTTAGAATGCCATAATGCTGAACTGTTCTCTGCTTGTTGCCAACGTGACAGTGGTGGGAACTCCGACCTCTGTACAGTGCTTAGTGTGTACGGAACTTGCCACGACCGCTCGTCCAAGGCGGTCACACAAGACGAGTGTTTCGTACCAGTGAAATGGTCGAATCCTGACATATGTAATATATATATATATATATATATATATATATATATATATATATATATATATATATATATATATATATATATATATATATATATATATATCGTATGCCCCTGTGAGATAATGATATATTCCGGTGATCCCTTCATTGACCAAATAGTACAGAGTAGAACCAAATAGTATCCCTGTTCCCCCCAACCCGAGTGAGACTAGCAAGTTACCGTTAAATAAAAACTATACAAATGGAGACTGTGGCTTGGGTACAGGTAAACCTCTCTGTGTGGCCCAGGAAACAAATGTTCGAGACTGTTAGTTCTAGTCTTATTTTTCTCAACTAATTTCACATTTTCATCGTTCAGTGAACTATGCGTATATGAAATATCCATCTAGTCTATGGATTCAGCATTGGTTATTCAAGGTTTCATGATCTCTCGTAGCCCTTCACCGTGTGTTCAAAGAAGAGAACTTTTCTTCCAGCTTCAAGAGTGCAAAGAGACCATTGTAAATGTGCAAGAAAAAGCCCAGTTGTAAGCCCCATTCTCGGCTCGGAATACACAGATGGCTACAAACTAATCGAATGGTGTAGCTAAGAAGGAAACGCAGGACATCAAGAATCAATCTGCTTGGAGCACCGTTCACCCTTAACAATCATCCACACACACACACGCGCGCGCGAATGACGATGCCCCAAGTGATACTTGAGCACTCTGATGGCTGGTGATGTGCTGGACGCTACCCTGTGCCCGTGGAGGTTCTTAGGGCAAGGGAGGAGGGCATTACTATCCACTCATCACCCGCTGGTCCAGAGGCCATGAGTGGAGGATGGGACAGAGGCTGTACCACTTGTCTTGTTATTGGTTATAGGATTTAAGAATGAGTACTTCGTGGAAACTTGCACTATATTTGGATAGAATTAACATGTATTACTTAAAATTCCATTTTTATTGTAATTAGCTATTTTATGTACAGGTTATTACTAATCTAATTAAAAAGAAAGTAAAGGTTGTCAAGAGTTACTTACACACACACGAAAAGGAACTCGCCCAATCAAATTTGCTGACGTACTCCTTGTAAGCATTCATTGTATCATCAACTTGTTAATTAAGTTAACGATACATTGTCATTACCTGACCCATGATTACACCGTATCACAAATTAAACTGCAAATCCGAGAATAGAGAATCACTACTTTCAAGATAGTTATGCTATTAATTTACAAACGACTACAGTACAAAAATTACACACACACATATACATATACACACACACACACACACACACACATATATATATATATATATATATATATATATATATATATATATATATATATATATATATATATATATATATATATATATATATATCAGAAAAATAAATTCCAAACAACACTTAATATTTGCGTTGTAGTTTTTATCTGTTAATTATAGACTTTTTAAATGTTAAACTTCAAAGTGTAGTCCGCGATTAGCACTGAAACGGAGGCAGTGAGACTTCTTTCATATAGTAACAATCCTCGCAGCTGTCACCACTCATCTCAGACGTCTTCCCTCCAGCAAGGAAAATCATGCTCCTTAGACCTCTTCCCGCCACCACCACCAGTTCCCTCACTCCTCCAAGTCTGTATTCTTGTTGTTTAAGATTCACTACTTGGAACAAAAAGTTCCAAGTAGCACGGGCTATGGTGAGCCCGTTGTGGACTTACCTGGCACAGGAGCCCCGGGGCTGTAACTGCCCAAGTCTGTATCTGGCTTCCCATTATAACCTACCTCAACAGTGGACCCAACTTGCCCTAACACTATACCTACCCCAGCTGTGACTACGACTTACCTTAACACTATATCTACCCCAGCCGTGACCACGACTTATCTTAACACCATACCTACCCCCCGACACTAAACGCGACCTGCCCTAACATCATACCTACCTCAGTAATGAAAACGACTTGTCCTAATACTTTACCTACCCCCCAACAATGAACAGTATTTGCCTTAATACAAACTCCATTGCCCTTCCCAGCATAAACCTTGCCCTAAATATGGAGTTGACTTTACTGGCAGCCAGAGGAGACTGGGACCTGACCTCCGCGATCACCGGGGGGCCTGACCACCCTACATGGGTCCGTGTGAAGGCCGCCAGACTATTGTGGTGAGCGGAGAGTGACATTTGAGCTGGTATTCCCGCCAAACGATTTGTTCAAATTTTCCATGTGACCGATAATGATAATTGTGACCGTTCCGGGGAATGTCTCGTGTCTCGTGTACGTATGTTCTAATGTGTACGTACGTGGGATGTGTACATTATTACATGTACGTGTGCGAGTGGGCACGACATGCCATATGATCTCGAAAATTTAATGTGAATCTAAAGGAAGAGAACAATTACCATAATTTTTTATTATGGACCCTGATTTTTCCGTGAACAATCGAGGGAACCTCTTCCGATGCTTCCAATACCCTGTGTCCCCCCTCGCAGGAAGACATAAATTATATGAACAACTCAATACGACCATCATTAACAAAAGACTAGGTTCCGCCCGCTGGTTCTTCCTCCATGTTTTCTGTAGAAAGTTATTATAAATCCCACGAAAAAAAGGCGAATTTAAAACCTTATAGAAAGTAAATACAGAGTTGATTTTTTTGTATTTTAGAAAATTCAGAAGCCAGAGCTTATTTAGTGTACAAAACAGTGATGGTGGAGAAATTGGAAGTGGTGAGGAAAGAGGTGGTTTTGGTGATACAGGAAGATGTAGTGGTCGTGGAGGAAGGGGCTGTGGTGGAGAAAGAGGTGGTGGTGGTGGTGCTGATGGAAGAGGTGACAGAAGAGGATAAAGTGGTGATGGTCTGGGGAGAGAGAAAGAGGCCAGTTGCTGGCGGTGATCAAGTGGGGACTAATCTAATTTGCTGTGTCACATCCATCACACATTTATGGATGTGGCAACAAGCCTGTGTAAGTCATTTGCGCTTTCCATTTGTTCGTGGAAATGAGGGAAAGGCTGAATGATGGACCCCTGGCCGGAATAATGAGCTGATGCAGATTTTGATTTGCAATTTGTTCTGTTTTGCATATTCTTCTTTTCGTGTCTCTAGCGATACCGCTCAGACGAGTTGAGGTCGAGATAGAGAGTTCCTTTTATGTGTGTGTATAGGGACTGTGTTTTTCTCAACAATAATTACTTCCCGTTATTTTGCAGTTAAGTTATAAAATAACAAGATAAATATAGTACAATTTTCCACACAAATGATGTTTGTTTTAAGTAGGACAAAGTATTTTATATTTTTATTCAATAAGTTGTCGTTAGTTGAACGTTTACCTGTGTGTGATACCAGTGATTCTTCAACTTGAAGATAGCTATGAGTTGATGATTTCCCTCTGACGTCAGCAGTCCTGTGATGACTTGGGTCTGACGTCACGAGGTGATGGTCACAAGTTATGGTGAGGTGACGTGTGTTCAACGTTACAGTGGTCACAAATATACTGTGTAACGTTACAATGGTCACAAGTTACGGTGTGACGTGTGTAGTCACAAGTTATGATGGTCAGTCCTCGTAAAACTATATTTATTGTTTAATGATGTTGCAAGATGTGTAAGAATAACAAGACGATTTTTTTTCCAAGTCATTTTTTTTATTGTTCTTATTCGTTGATTATTTATATATATTATTACAATTTTTAAAGACAATTTTTTTCACTCGTGTTAAGCTGTTAACTTTGTAAATAATTTAGCTGTGAAGGACAAGATAGTGACAGAGAAACGTTCCGGGGCGCTGAGAGCGTGACTGCAGGTAGGGAAGTAACAAATCGACAAGGCTTTCCATTACAAGTCTAACTCGTTATAGAGTATAAGGTGTACATGTTAAGGTGACTAAGAGTGAGCCAGAGCAGCTCGCCACCACACAGCAAGGCCAGTTTGTCCCCCCAGAAGTAACACATTGCGTGAAAATTATTATTATGTAATTCTGATTCGTTTCGTAGTAGGACTATTCCTTTTCCATGTTCTTGTAGCAGGTAGTGTTTATCCTATTGTGGGGTGGTGATTGGCGAGTCTTGTGAACCCTCTCCCTCCATCTCACAACGTAGCGCTCGTTACCACACACTGCGGACTGAGTCCTGAACGTGTACAGCGGGTGAAGTGAGAGAGGGGGAAGGCTTTCCCCTATGTTGGAGGGGGCGGCGGCCCTGGTGGACGTTGGCCTCCACACACCCGTCAACCTACTGACTTGTGAAACATGCTTAATGATTAATTCGGAGACCATTAATGTGATTAAACGCAGAGTTCATTAAATCACTTAACGATACATGATGGGTTCATTAAATCTATTTGATCACTGATGGAAATGAGTTCATCAGGTGTACTTAGTGATTAGCACCGAGCTCATGAACTGACTTCGACATTTTTAATTAATTTATTAAGTTATTGCAACTCCATTTACAAATGCAATTTCGTAATTTGCGCCGAGATGGTCGATTATCAGATAATCGCAAGAGGCACTGACAACTTGTTCCTGTATGACGGGGCAAGAAGGTGCTAACTCACCCCGTTCATCGAGGTGTAGTTTCCTTAAAGGAGTCAGTGAGTTATCTAATTATTCAGTTAGAACCTCATGCTGAAGTTCAGTAAACGTCTCACAAGTCTGAGTTCAGTCTCCGGAGCCCACTCATGGTCATTACCCTGGGAGATAATGTAATTATCTTCCCTTATTGTACTCTTATTGATGCGACTTTCAAGTTAAAACAAGGAGTAAGCTATAGTGACCTAAATGGAATATATATATATATATATATATATATATATATATATATATATATATATATATATATATATATATATATATATATATATATATATATATATATAAAACAGGTCAAGTTCCGTTAAATGATTAACGTCTTGATAATTTATTCATATACATCTTGATTCTGTACAACTATTATGATATGAATTCGTTTTGGACCAAAATAACTTAGCAAGCTCACCAAAGCTCAGTACCGCCTAAATTCGACTGACATTAAATAATCAAATAATCATTCAAATATGTAACATTGTGATAACAAGATCCTGCCCAGTCGGACCAGGCGAATCTTACTCCAAGACAAACGATTCTGTCTAAAAAAGTACGATAATATGAATACAGTAATACGTCAGTATAAGCGTGGTTTGTTAATTGTTATAAAAATACTTGCAAGTTCATCGGACAATGCAATTAGGGGGGGGGAAGGATGGCCTTTACTGCTCTATATTTTGGAACTCAAATAGCAAGAGCTGGTCTCACCTAATTATTCCCAACAACGCAAACGGTGACTAACAGCCAGGTAGCCAGCTGTCTACCAGTTGTGGTGACCATCTGGTAGGTAATGGCCAGTTGTGCCTGCCGTGCTCGACAGTGCGTGGCGTCTAAGGAAGGCTCAACTTTGGACCCCAAATCCCTGCTCCGCTCCCAGCCCCGTCGGCAAGCTGACCAAACATGGGTTCAGTTTGCAACTTTTTAACAATAACAAACTGAATGCAAACCGTTTTTTACAAAGACAATCAATTATTCCCCCACCCTTCCCTCTCCACTTTATCTAACGATCTTCCCTCATGACTATAACAATGTAAAGATAATAGTTGAGAGATAGTATCATTTGAGGAGGATGTGATTTGAGATTTGTTTAATTGTGACGAAGTTCATTACTTACCCCGATAAAAAGAGAATAGTAACTTTGAGTCTCAAAGTTCTCAAATCTTATAATCACTTCCCTCCGTAACCAACCTTTACACATCTCCTGACCTGTAGCTGACACACTGATCGGTAGAAAAATATATATATATGAATTAGAATTCCAATGTCTGTTGTTTTCTTATTAAGTAATTAGGAGGTGTTGATAACGCGATCAGAACAGCCAGGCCCTCCTGGTTAATCTCCGTAAGGATCATATTACCAAGATAATTATCATATTGTTTGTAATTAATTGTGTGGTTTTCGTGCCTTCCTTGTTTCTTTGTTCGTTGATTTGTTAGTTTGTTCTCCCGATAGTCACGCAGTATTCCTATCTCACACAGAAATTCTACTATATACGTTCTTGTCCGTCGAAGGAATTTTTGAATTTTATCATAATTAGCATATTGAATTTTTCTGTATAGTAAACCTGTATAGTGTCCTCTTAGACAATATTTCATTCCAGTGATATTCCAAAACCCCGTATGCTGAATAGTGAATGAAAATGTGGTGTGTTCAACAAGCCTTAGATGTGGTTGTCAACAAAAATTTACTTAATGAAAACCGCTTATGTGTGAACAGTGATTACTGACTAGTTGTGGGAGGTTCAGGTTTAAGTGCTGACGCGCGCATTAGTGACAGATCTGTGTGTGTATGTGCGCAGTGCAGTGACCGTACGGTGCAGCGCAGTGACGGTGCGTATGGCGGATGACAATGTGCGCACAGGCCCGTGGACGCATCTCCCAAATGTGATGTTCATATGTTATCTTACTCATTAGATAGCAAACATGACATAATATTAATCCCTGCTTGCATAATAGAGATGATTTTTTTCCCCCTTGATTGAAAATAATGGATTATTAAAGCAATATTGTGACTACAAAAAAATTGATTTATTAAGCGAGAAAAATAAACATAGGAGAAAAATAATGGGGAAATATTTTAAGCTATATTAGTGACTACAACCAAAAATATATTGAGGCCTATAATAGGTGATGCTTTGACGAGTATCAGAAAACACGCTTAAGTGAATTTCTGTGCAAGGAAGGGATAGAGAGCCCATGTGTTCGGACCCGCGGCGGTGTTCGAACAAAACGACGTGTACGACACCTGTTGTGGTGTTCGAATGAGGTGTGCTAGGGACGATCTGTTGTGCCAATTGCCAAGTTTCTTCTTCTGTGTCATCAATAAGGGTCAGTATGGCATTTATCTATTGAGCATTTTACGCCCTTATCTACTTATACTTACAGTCACAAGATAGGTAGAGCCCACCACCCTTAGTGGAGACACTGTAGGGGTCATCCACACTGTATGGTGTATGTAGACTACAGTGCGTTCACTACCATATACAGCCCATCCTGCAAGAAAATTTTGCATTGTAAGATTTTAAATTAAGTTTAATATTATTGTACATAAAATATTCATATCAGTCTGTATGTCTTTTGAGATTTCTAAATTAAAACTATTTGTCTGTATTTATACAGAATATATGTGACTTTATTTATCCTTATGTACTAAGCAGTTTTAAGAAGAGGCTTTGTGTCTGTGTAAATATTTATATTTACATGTTTTATTTATTCGTCTGATTAAAAAAACAGAAAAAATAGCTACTATTAAAATAATGATTACAAAATAATAATAATAATAATAATAATAATAATAATAATAATAATAATAATAATAATCAAACAATTCAAAAAATTGCATGCCCTCAAAATGCAGTGACTCATCAAATAATATTATATTTATTATACTGAAATGAAAATGGCAAAAGACAAGTTACATAACAAATGACATTAATATTCAGGAAATCACAGAGAGAGAGAACTTTGAAGACGACAAATGTGTCACTCAACACAACAAGAATTCAATATATACAACAAGTGATTACATGGAAATTAATGCAATGACAAAATGTAGAGATCTTTACATCACAACTTCCCCCGAGGGCTGACACGCGAGAAATGCTTAATACATAACTACGAAGTAATGATATTTTTAACACTACAAAAGACGAGCAAATAAATACGCAACGTTTAATAACTTTCAAATATATGGTTGCAAAGCACAAGATAGCGAGAGTGACGAAGAGAAGCACCAAGATGACAGCACCACTGTTTACACTTAAGATAACCAAACACTGACACTTGCAACAAAGTCCATTCTCATCAGAACCTTAACCTCATCACCTTCGCTACCCATCACCTCACTTTCACCACCCCTCACCTCACCTTCACCACCCTCACCTCACCTTCACTACCCTCACCTCACCTTCACCACCCTCCCCTCACCTTCACTACCCTAACCTCACCTTCACCATCCTCCCCTCACTTTCACCACCCTCCCCTCACCTTCACCACCTTAACTTTACCTTCACAAATAATGACTATTCTCACCTTTATAAGATATTTTTATGGAACCAATACAATTCCATTTAACACAGAGTACATCACATGCAATAAATATCCTTCCTCTGAAGAGCGGAAATATAGGTTTACGGAGCTCTAACAAAGGTATAATACACACGCCATTGGTCATTACGCTCTTCGCCAAATAACTTTCTATTTTGAATACACAAGACAATTTAATAAAATATGAAATCCTCACTGAAAGCAGAGTTGGGAGAAAGATAAAGATGCAAGGTTAGAATCCTAGTGAAGTCTAGTGAAGCCTAGTGTAGTGAAGCCTAGTGTAGTGAAGTCTAGTGTAGTGAAGTCTAGTGTAGTGAACTCTAGTGCAGTGAGGCTTAGTGAAGTCTAGTGAAGCCTAATGCAGTGAAGTTTAGTGAAGTCTAGTGTAGTGAAGCCTATATGTAATATGCTCGAGAAGGCTGACAAGACCTGGCGGTAAGAGGTACTAAAGACCTAACGGTAAGAGGTACTAAAGACCTGGCGGTAAGAGGTACTAAAGACCTAACGGTAAGAGGTACTAAAGACCTGACGTACTAGCAGTGCATGTATTCGTGAAATGGACGGAAAGGCGAGCAAGTAAACAATTATCTTCATTTCACAGAGACGGTACAAGAGACAATATTCAGGAGACTACTCGCCGAGACTCCTACCCGCCCCAAACTAAATCTATACAGAAATTACCTGTTCATCGCCTACATGTGGATCAGAATCCCAACTCCCAGAAACCTATGTCACCCCCCCCCCTACTACCGCCTGGTTTACCGGTGATAAGATACTCTCTCTTTACTAGAAATATATATACTTAGGCAACTCTGAAAGTATCTCTCTCCATCTCCACCACCACCCCCAACATCTCTAGCAACATCTATCTGTTTTTATCCTTGTCTATCTCCACTACCACCTCCGTCAATCACCATGGCGTTGTCCCTCTAAGATCACACAGAAGACAAATTCTTATATTTTTCCAGTTACATCCTCCAGTCTTAATCATCATTCATCATCATCCTCCACCAAAACTCCTCTCCATCCTCCACGAAGTATGACATCAACCATCGTTCTCCAACAATTTGTAAATAAAAATTATATAAATACAAGTGGTGTCCAATCACTTGTACGGTCGGGGATTGAACGCCGACCTGCATGAAGCGAGACCGTCGCTCTACCCTCGAGCCCAAGTGGCGTGGCCTCTACCCTCGAGGCCACGCTGTACACGAATCATGCGCTGTACATGAACCATGATAACAACGAACCACAATATAATCTACCCAATTATACCAAATTTGAAAGCCTGAATGAAATATTTCCATCCGTTTGGGGCGGCGAAGAGCCGGACACACAAACAAACAACAGTTCTCCGCTGCCGGTTTGTAACGAACACTTGCCTGAGTTACTTGACGCTAACCGGAAATATCTATTTATTTTCTCTACAGAGTTCTGACCGCAAAAAAATGAAACCTTATGCGATATTTGTAAATTATCCTCCCCCCACACCCCCACTGCGTCTCTGATCACCACCAGTATAGTATTTGGATTTATATTCAGGGGAGATAAGGCACTAATAGTTAGGCATTTGGTGTTGACGAGTAGAATATCCTCATCAGAAACTGCTAAGGTTTGATTTTCGTTAAGAAATATCACGTAAAACAAAATCGTACTTGTGAAATTAAAATTAATTACCTTCATTCAGAAACGGTTATACATTTATACTTAGTAGACAAAATTCAAGTACATTATAATTTATATATAAAAAGTAATAATAATAATAATAGCCTAATATTGATAATAATACTTGTTCATTATTGTATAAAATAAAAGTGTGGGTGGTAGAAGAAAATATTAAAAGTGTTCAGTGAGAATCCACAAGGTCTTCTCAGAATACTCTTTGTTCTTTTCTCTGAAGCTATGGGTTCCTACAAATATATGCAATATGCATAGTTGGTGGAAAGCACCAAATAGTTACTTATAGTAACTCACTCTCTCTCTCTCTCTCTCTCTCTCTCTCTCTCTCTCTCTCTCTCTCTCTCTCTCTCTCTCTCTCTCTCTCTCTCTCTCTCTCTCTCTCTCTATATATATATATATATATATATATATATATATATATATATATATATATATATATGACAATGTCAGACCACGGAGGAAAAATGAAATAGGAATTTCCTTAAGTACTTTCGTATATTAAATACATCTTCAGAAGGTCGGGCTTCAGACCTTCTGAAGATGTATTTAATATACGAAAGTACTTAAGGAAATTCCTGTTTCATTTTTCCTCCGTGGTCTGACATTGTCACATTCTTAATCACGTGTTTATTTTCGTGATATACACACACACACACACACACACATATATATATATATATATATATATATATATATATATATATATATATATATATAACTATTTGGAGCCTTCCACTAAATAGATACTGTACAATAAGTAATTTCATTTTTCATTTTAGGAGCATGGGTTCATACACAACCCATCCTCGTGTTTAGATAGTACATTTCGTAACTAAGTGCACCATAGTACATTGATTGCATACTATGCAGTCAGATAGTAGAACTTTGTACTATTCCCTTTATAGTTCGAAAAAATGAAGCTAAAAAAAACATATATTCCTAAACCTTTTATAGCACACATAGTACTATATTAGGCCTCAGATAGGCCTAGGAAGGTTAGGTTAGTTTAATTCGTCTTTGCAACATAAGTACAAAATCGTTTTCCGGTTTGTCCAAATTCAGTAGTACCGATTTCTACTTTCTACTTGCGTTGTACGTCGGTATATGTACTATGGTCCTCATCCTTCCTATAAGTACTACCAAAACAGGAGGATGGGCTGATATATAGTATATATATATAAATATAATTAAAATAGGAAATAACTATCATGTTCAGTTCTATTGTTCTAGATATTAGGTCTAGAAGGAAAGAGGATATTACCACTGAACCTTCTTCGACGCCATGAGAATGGGGAAGCAGTGACCCATGCAGCCCACTCTCATCAACGTCTGTCAGCTACCACCCCATTAGCAGTGAGGGGAGAGAGCTGGGACTCTCACTCTTCCCCGAAGCTCTACATCTGGGTTTATAATGGTACGAGTGATCTGAGACGCGCTCCTATTCTCATAAGACCTGAGAAGGCCTAATGGCTCATACGAGGAAGCTCGTTTTTATATCCACCCAGACTCATTCATATATATGTCTGAAACAATCCAGCGATCCCACGTCTTTTTTGTTCCTTGTAATTTGTTCTATAAGTTAGCTACCTATTTCCAAACCAATATTTACTCAGGTCTTTTTTTTAAATTTACTGATTTATTATAAATTTGTTCGTGTTATGTTTTGAGCCGAGATATTTAAAGTCTTATTTATAACTTTGTTTAAAGAGAATGGAAATTAACTTTTTTTTTTTTAAATCTCACTTCTTATGGAAAACTTTGTCATCCTTTTCCGTACATGTTCAATTGAATGTATGTCCATTCTTATAATATGGAGACCAAAACTAAAGTGCATAATTTAAAGGGAACCTAACAAGCTGGTGAAGAATAATATTAGATATCTGAAAATTGACTTTCTCCGCCACTTTCTTCATTACACGACATGATAATAGTTCAAGACGGACAGCTACATCCCCACCTCCTTTATTTTTCACTCTTGTAGGCTGGGATTCAGCCACGTTGCTTACTGACCAACCAGCAAGTATACTTTAGTTCACAACATAGTCCAGGACTAATGTAAACTCTCAAGTGTATATACATCGAGAAGCAATGTACAACTCTTGCTGTACATATTAACTTGAGAAATGGTGATTGTGGGAGAGCATAAACTGTAAAAAGCTTTCCCTCCCTTTCTCAGTAATTAGCAATTCTAGAGGGGGTGAAGGTGTACGCACCATCCTTAGTCTATCAGAACTCCAAACGAACAGAAGGGATGAGTGTGGAGGGCTGGACGGACGAGTGAAGGGAGGATAGGAGGAACATTGTGCGTGCCTGTCCCTCCACCCTTCAGTTACCCAAGAAGGGAATAGTTCAGATACCGGCCTCCCTTCGTCAGATCAAAGGGTAGGAGCTGGACTGCCCCGCGCGATACTAAGCCTCAGACGCTGACTAAATAGATCAATCAGATTACGTAGGGTTATGATCATGTTATATCCCAGTACTGCTGGTGGGGCGTCTACCTGCTCACCCACTTGCTTCACTCGACGTATTGATAGTATTTCCACAATGTGCGCTAACTTTAAAGCCAAAAGAAAATGCAAAATATTGATGAATTCAATTTGCATACAACGTTCAAGTGCTTCAGTAATAGATTTAAGTTAAAATGTATTGAACAATATATAAATAGATTGGTTATATGTTCGAAAATTATCACTAACACCCTAACAACACAAAATTATCACGAGGAATAATTTGGAACCGGAATAATTTGGAACCGATATTTCCCAAGCTCAACAATCAGTGTAACTGTAATTGCTGACTGTTTCTCATGTCAGCTTGATGCACTTCTTACAAACAAAAACAGTTAACGCATTAAAAAATTCGTTTCTTCGTAGAATTAAAAATGTTATAAAATGGAGGAAGACCGTGCTTACTATAAGCAGAAACTGTCAGTGAATCGTGTTGGTCGTAAGACTGCTCTTACATGAACGATAGCGTGTATATCTGATACCCTGAGGCTCTCTCATGTTCTGTAAGGATCGTGAGTGTCATGCTCCCTAACGATCGTGAACTTCATGCTCCACAAGGAAGGAGAAGGTGACATGCATTTTACTGTATTTGAAATTTCTTTAAGTAAAGGTTCAGTCACGTCTTCGTGGAGAAGGTATTATTACCTAATTTCGAATGATATGTTTAATAGCTGGAGATCAACTTTATGAGTTACATAACTGCGGAATTTCTAATATCTTAAACCAACAATATTATTTCCTATACTTTTGTTGTAAATTGGCTTTCGTTTTTAATTGCCCCTAACCACCTTAGACATGACTGCTACTTGTGCTGACACTATACGTTATATGTGTATACAGTACATCCTTCTAAACTGAAAGTACTTTTAGTAACTATTTGGTTGAAAGTACCAGTATGTAGTCATGCCGCCAGAAAGCTGACTTTTTGTATTATTGAATTTAGACAAAACCAGATTTTTTTTTAACTGCAACACAGATATAAGACCTGACCTAACCTAATCTCCTAGCAATCCTAGGCCTAATACACGCTATATTAAAGCTAATATAGTATACATGTATGATATACCAGAATTAGGAATATTTATATTTGGTTTCAGCTTTATTTTTACGGACTCTATAAAATTAATAGTACACACACACACACACATGTATGTGTGTGTGTGTGTGTGTGTGTGTATATATATATATATATATATATATATATATATATATATATATATATATATATATATATATATATATATATATATATATATATATATATATATATGTCGTACCTAGTAGCCAGAATGCACTTCTCCGCCTACTATTCAAGGCCTGATTTGCCTAATAAGCCAAGTTTTCATGAATTAATTGTTTTTCGACTACCTAACCTACCTAACCTAACCTAACCTAACTTTTTCTGCTACCTAACCTAACCTAACCTATAAAGATAGGTTAGGTTAGGTTAGGTAGGGTTGGTTAGGTTCGGTCATATATCTACGTTAATTTTAACTCCAATAAAATAAAATTGACCTCATACATAATGAAATGGGTAGCTTTATCATTTTATAAGAAAAAAATTAGAGAAGATATATGAATTCAGGTAAACTTGGCTTATTAGGCAAATCGGGCCTTGCATAGTAGGCTGAGAAGTGCGTTCTGGCTACTAGGTACGACATATATATATATATATATATATATATATATATATATATATATATATATATATATATATATATATATATATATATATATATATATATATATATATATATATATATATATATATTTTAGTGTTTAGTGATGTGGGTGGCACAATCTGCCGTGGCACTCTGGTCTGCTTTTGGGTTTTGTTACCCGACACACGTGATATTCCAACAAACATTTGCACACCCGACTATCGTAATATTTTTGCTCTTATCCTCGCACATTTAACACATCGCATTTTATTTCTGTATTTACAAATAGGGATTGAATAATAAAATTATTTGTTTGCAAGTCTGACACTTTTGTTTTTATGATTTTGCTTGTTCGCTGTTACTTGCGTCCTATATTGTTACCAACTCGAAATAAATATATATCTTTAGAGTATAGGAAAGGTACCATATTGTTGACAAATAAAAGTTATTGAATTGTTATTATTGTATATTTGTTATTATTTCTAATTTGTCATTTTCTTGTAATTTTATTAGTTTGGTTTATATGAAAACATATATATATATATTTATTTGTACTATTATTGTTGTATTTGTTATATTCGAAGTTAATGTTTTTGTCAGCACATATTACTGCTAGGATAACGGTATGCTGAAGACCTGCCCATCACAGGGAGTATGTTTCCCTAGAGGGTTAGTCCTCTTTTGCCAGTATACACGCCAAGAGGTACATGCTTCTCGGTATATATACAGTGATGGGGTGTATTCCTTTTACCGGTGCATACGTTGTGTATTTTTCTTTTCAGTGTATATGTATATATATACTGAGAAGGTGTATTTCACTTCTCGGTGTATATATATACTGAGAGCCGTATTTTTCGTCCTCTAACACACCTTCGAGAATATTTCCTCCCCTACACAACTTACACAATTATACCTCCACCACCACACGCGTTTCAAAACAATTCCTCTTTTACACAATACCGCCTCCCCTTCACACACATTACAGAGTAACAACTCCCCCTACACAGCTCACAAACTCTCCACTACCCACCCTAACTACCTTCACCTCACCTTCACACCCAAAATAGAACTTTTCGAGTTTAAAAATAGTGTGGTATATTTAGGATTGGTATAAAAGCATCGCATTTTTGTACTGTAACTTGACGCTAAGTTAAAACTCGAAATATTGGTAGTGAATGAGAGCCAAATTACCAAGGTCTTCTGGAAACCTAATATGCCCAAGTTACTAATGGAGATATACTGATAAATAACTTACCACTGCTTGGGTATCTGTATTATCACCTCTGGCTCTTGTATGCCGCATACCATACAGCTGTTGTATGCCACATACCACTCAGCTGTTGTATGCCACATACTACACAGGAACAGTTACACAAGAGCACATCAATTGCACAAAAATGAAAATGAGGTGAAATAAAGTCTAGGTCAGTATACTCTGACATATGCATCAAGTAGCTAACTCGTATTTTACAAAAATAATGACCTAAAGCCTTTACACTATTTCTTATTGCATTATTTCTTTTCTAAAGATAACACGTAAGATAGATAATGAACACGTAAGATATATAATGACTTATGGTACACATCACTCACCCATTTACTTGTTGCCTCATCTTCAGGGAACCTCATAAAGAAAAAGATCGAAAAAGTACAAATGTAATAGAAGACATATCATATGGAACTATAAAGAAACACATCATGAAAGAAAAATATTGTTTTATTTGAAAGTTAATTAACACAATATAATTAAATCCTCTACTATTATCATGGTGTTTATCTTCATTGTTATCAGCACACTGTACGTTTTTAATAAAGGATCTAACAACAGTAGGAGGGGTCAGCACAAACATGATAACTACATACAAAATACCGCAGAGGTTTGACAAGGACGCGGCCAGTCAATTTTACTGGCAAAACATGGAGATGTGAATCAATCAGAGATAAAAATGTATTTCCCATGCGCAATACGGGTGTTAAGTGGACCGAGCTGGGATCAGAGGTAGTGGAAACCACTTCAGGTCACATTATTATTATTATTAACATCCTTATTGACAAAATTTAATTACAATTTTGCCTAATCTGAGGAATTCAATTGAGTCTTATTAGAGTGAGGATAATTCTGGTATTCACTGTCACACAGGACAGAGGGTCACACACAAGACAATAGGTCTGAACTGTAGGCTGAAGCATATATATATCATGGTTACCATCAATGTTTCAATTTACGAAAATGTAAATACAACTTTCTATTGTGCACTGCCACACAAAGGCAAGGAAGGGTTCGTAAGAGATGCAGCTTAAAAATAATATAAATAACATTGTTCTTCATTCTTTAAAATGGTTCTTTCTTCCAGTCACAGGTTTAAAAGCAGATGTGATGAGAACTTGAAAGGCGGAAGGAATATTCTCATCACGTGCGTGATAGCTAAGAGTTGGGAGCCACGAGCAAGAACACTTACACACACACACACAAACACTAGAAAGAGTGTCAGAATAGTTGGAATGCAATAGGAAGTGATGTGGTTGAGGCTGACTCCATACACCGTTTCAAATGTAGATATGATAGAGCCGAGTAGGCTCAGGAATCTGTACACCAGTTGATTGACAGATGAGAGGTGGGACCAAAGAGACAAAGCTCACCCCCGCAAGCACAAATAGGTGAGTACAAATAGTTGAGTACACACACACAGTCGTCGAGGTGAGGTAACTAGTAGGACAGAGTAAGGCGGGTCGGCCTCACCACCAACACCCCTCACCAGCTGATCAAAAGGGCGCACTCACCACCTTCCCCTGGAGGCTGGAGCAGCTGCTGTGTTGCTGGAGTTTCATAGGGACAGCTAAGAGGGAAGAATAAGGTAGATATGGATCAGCCAAAGAATACAAACCTAACCCTATGGAAGAGATTTATAGCATTAGAGAAACCCACGAATGAGGAGCAAGGGAAGGCCATTAACATAGTAGAACTCCGGGAAAGCATAGATGAACTAGTCAGAGCCAATGCAAAAATGCAGGAAGAGATGAAAGGGGAGAGAAGGATAAGGGGAGACGAAATACAGACATTAAAAGCAGAGGTAGTTTCTCTGGAAAGGAAGCTTTAAGAATTACAAAAGATTCTTGTAAGCTTTTGTAAGAGAAAGGGTGGGCAGACTGTATTTTCATGGACTGTCAGAAAGCCTTAGATACAGTATCCCGTGAAAGACTGGTGTATAAGTTGCAGAAACAGGTAGGAGTAACAGGTAAGGTGCTCCAGTGGATAAGAGAGTACCTAAGCAGCTGGGAGCAGAGTTACTGCAGCCCCGCTCCTGTGCCAGGTAAGTCCACTACGTGCTCACCATAGTCCGTGATACTTCGAACTTTTTGTTCCTAGTGGCGAATCAGTAAGAACAGAGTTACTGTGAGGAAGTGAGACCTCACAATCGCACGTCACCAGTGGAGTCCCGAAGGGTTCATTACTCGGACCTATCTTGTTTCCGATATATGTAAATGATCTTCCAGAGGATAAACTGAAAGATCATTTACTCATTTCTCTGAATGTTTGCTGATGATGCTAAAATGATGAGAAGGATTAAGACAGAGGAGGACAGCAAGAGACTATAGGGCAATCTGAAGGAATGGTCCAACAAATGGCTACTAGAGATTAATTCAAGCACGTGTTAAGTAATGAAAATAGGGGTAGGAAACAAGAGGCCAGATGCAAGGTACCAGTTGGGAGATGAAAACCTTCATAAATCAGGACGAGAGAAAGATCAGGGGATTGACGTCACGCCGAACGTTTCCCTTGAAGCGTACATCAAAAGGATATCGCCAGTGGCACATGGTAGGTTGGCCAACATAAGTACTTCCTTTTAGAAATTTGTGTAAGGAATTGTTTAGATCCCTGTATACCACATACTGTATGTCAGACCAATCCTGGAGTATGCAGCTCCAGCGTGGAGTCCTTATCTAGTCAAGCACAAGACTAATTTGGAGAAGGTTCAAAGGTATACCACCAGACTAGTACCCGAACTGAGAGGTATAGGCTACGAGAAAAGATTACTGTAATTAGATCTCACGTCATTGGAAGACAGAAGAGTTAGGGGGAGACATGATTACCACATACAAAATTCTCTGGAAAATTGCTAGGATTATTAGTAGATAAAGATTATTTATTATTTAACACAAGTAGTACTCACACGAGGGGAAGCAGGTGGAAACTGAGACCCCAAATGAGTCACAGAGACATTGGAAAGAATATTTGTCAACGTAGTTAATTAACAAATGAAATGCACTAGGAAGTGATGTGGTGGAGGCAGACTCCTACACAGTTTGAAATGTAGATATGATAAAGTCAAAACACACAGGAACCTGTATATCAGTTGACTGGTGGGACCAAAGAGCCGAATCTCAATCCCCGCAAGCACAATTAGGTGAGTACACACACATACACACACACACAAACACATACACACACACACACACACACACACACACACACACACACACACACACACACACACACACACACACACACACACACACACACACACACACGCACGCACACACACGCACGCACGCACGCACACGCCAAAACGTCACAGTTTCACATACAGTACAGTACACCTACTATTTTAATAACCTCGGCAGTCTAAAATTATATAGGTTTTTCATTCATATACAGAAATCCACTGATATACATATGTTGGTATATTTTTTACATGAAATTTCACACGAAAATTTAACCCACATATATGAATTGTTTTCGCGAGAGCTGCAACAACACATCCAGTGATGTTTTTGTTATCAATTTTGATGTAATCATCCCGAGCTAAATGGATCAATTATTTGAGATTGAACCCGGCTTTGAGATTCTGGCCCCCACGTCCGATCCCTTTGTCCCTCCTTATTGATATTCCAATTCCAAATCTCATTCCCGATTAATTCCTGGTTCCTAGGCGCGGCTGGCGCTGACACTTGGCCATTCCTGTTATGATTCCCAATTCCAGTCTCTAATTCTCAATCCCTAAAACATATCGGCATTAATTGAACAAGCGACTTTGCCCTGGGGTGCGGCCAGCTGGTTGCCGCTACTGGAATTAAAGGAAGTTTTAATATAGAAAAACTTTTAACAACAAAAAATAATCGCGCGGAGGTAGGGGAGGGGTAGGCGGCGATGCCATTTTTGAGAGGTGAATTAAGGTTAGTTAAAATTCATAATTCATATGAGCCGTATGAAAAAACAGTTAAAATTGGTTTTCATATATTTGCAAAATATAGAGAAGACTGGATGGTCGAGAATGGTATTGTATAGAGCGAAATAATTGAGATTCAAATGGAGGTCGAGACTTGACGGGAGAGTAAATTAAATAGCCGGTGTGTAATACTATAGTTGTGTGATGATACGAACACCCGTAGTGTAGTGCTGGCTTGCCCCAGACCTCACCCCAGGTGTTGATACACCCGTAGTGTAGTGCTGGCTTGCCCCAGACCTCACCCCAGGTGTTGATACACCCGTAGTGTAGTGCTGGCTTGCCCCAGACCTCACCCCAGGTGTTGATACACCCGTAGTGTAGTGCTGGCCTGCCCCAGACCTCACCCCAGGTGTTGATACACCCGTAGTGTAGTGCTGGCCTGCCCCAGACCTCACCCCAGGTGTTGATACACCCGTAGTGTAGTGCTGGCCTGCCCCAGACCTCACCCCAGGTGTTGATACACCCGTAGTGTAGTGCTGGCCTGCCCCAGTCCTCACCCAGCCACTCCACCCTTGGTGAGTGATCAACACCCTGCTACACCTCAATGTATCACTGGCGAGGGGAGAGTTTTCCAGTGACAAGACAAGAGTAACACGTTACTATAATTTGCGTTGTAAACCAGCATGAACACTGTTAAAAAAAGAAAAGAAATATTGGCTGGTGAAACTGTTGGATTTAAGTGACAGAAAAAGCTCTGCAACTTGCATCTTTCTAAAGTGCCAAACATATGAAAATTGGGAAAAAGGGGACGAGATTTTGGTTGGTCCTAAAGTACTGTTTGTCGAGGGGCGGAACCCTCCAGTGAGAGAAAAGAAATTTACAATTTCAAATATTTACAAATAGATATTTACAAAGTGAATCCCATAACCAGTTTACATTGAGCTGTCAAATACTAGGTTACACTTACAAAACTTATATACCAATGAATTCAGAATGCTTAATGCCACGCATGTGCGCGACCAATCATAGGGTATGCAGAGCTGACATGTAACCCCACCTCATTCAGCATACAAATAAAATACAACACAGAAGTAGCTAAACCTCGAATCACTTAAAAAGAGAAAACCAAAATGAAACATGATCTACACATACAAGATACTTAGGAATATATTGTGAAGGTTGATGATAGACATGCTGTTTAACATGATTAACATCAAACCGAGCGGGAATTCTTGAAAGCCAGATTCGCAAATCAGCCGCAGGAAACTAAGGAGAACTCAGGTGGAATGAAATAGAGATACTCTGAACCACTTCCATCCATAGATTTAAAAGTAAATATTACAAAAAGTGAGAGGGACTGCATTAAATGATGACCTGCAGATAGTGAGACAGGACCCCAGGGCCTAGATTCATGAAAGCACTTACGCAAGCACTTACGAGCGTGTACATTTTTCCTCAATCTTTGACGGCTTTGGTTACATTTATTAAACAGTTTACAAGCATGAAAACTACCCATGCAACTGTTGTTATTGTTATAAACAGCCTCCTGGTGCTTCGGAGCCCATTAACTGTTTAATAATTGGAAACAAAGCCGCCAAAGATTGGGAAAAGATGTACAGGTTCGTAAGTGCTTTCGTGAATCTGGCCCCAGGAATTGAAGCTCAGGAAGAAAACTTTCTTCTAGACCCGCGCAGTGTGGTTTACTTAATAAGACACGTTCAGTTATTAAGACACTGACAAACACACACAACTGAAACAAACAAACACACACACACAGTATGTGGGGCCTCGCGGCTCAGTGGTCAGCGCTCGGGAGTCGTAGTCCTAATGGGCATACAATGAAAGACAATGAGGCTGATACATACAATATGAGACAATGAGACATACAATATGAGACATACATGTAAGACAAAAAGACAAAATATAAGATAAAGAAACAAAATGTAAGACAATGAGACCTACAATGTAAGGCAATGAGACATACTATGAGAAACAATGAAGCATACACTGTAACACAATGAGCCATACAATCCAAGACAATAAGACATACAGTTAAAGACAATGACACATACAATGAGAGACAATGCAAGAAAATGAGACATAACAGTGAGACACACGCATCATCAACGGAAGAAAAGCTGAGGGGGGGGGGGGGGGAGAGAGAGAAAAGACCAAGTCATGGAATTCTGTATGAAGTTAATTGTGCTATATATGACAATGATAAGAGTTTTATACCTCTGCTGAATCATTATCTAAGTCGTTCTTTCAATTCCTGTGTTTCTTTGGCCTTAATGTTGAAAATGCTCGCTCGGGCGGAAATAATGTTGAATATTCCCTTTCGGTCGTCTCAAAACAAAAGAGCGAATTTCTACCAAACAACAGCCGGTATTCATATGAAGTGAAATCCAGCCAGTCACACATAATAGAAAACGTTTTTTTCAATTGTCAATTATATATATATATATATATATATATATATATATATATATATATATATATATATATATATATATATATATATATATATATATATATATACACACACACACACACACACACACACACACACACAGGTTTACGTTATCATGTGTTAATATGATTAGTAAGTAATCATCTTACTAAGACGGTTTTTTTTAAATGATCCATTAAAAATGGATCCAAAGTGCACAAGCCATTACTAATATTCATAATATATGGCTTTGGATTTTTAACTAATATTAGAAAAACATTATTGTCCATCTCATGTCACCTTACTTTTTCCAGCCTATATATTCAAGTACTGTACTTCATTGATTATACTTTTCAAGATGTGTTAACACAAAAGAGCTCAAGAAAGTTCCCTTGTGTGTGTGTGTGTGTGTGTGTGTGTGTGTGTGTGTGTGTGTGTGTGTGTGTGTGTGTGTGTACTCATCTAGTTGTACTTATCTAGTTAGGCTTGCGATTGCTGAACTTCGGCTCTTTGGTTCCGCCTCACAACTGTCAATCTACTGGTGTACAGGTTCCTGAGCTCTATCATATCTACATTTGAAACTGTACATGGAGTCAGCCTCCACCATATCACTTCCTAATGTATCCCATTTATTAATACTCTGACACTGAAAAGTTCTTTCTAATGTTTCTGTGGCTCATTTGGGTTCTCAGTTTCAACCTGTGTCCCCTTGTGCGAGTACCACCCGTGTTAAATAATCTGTCCTTATCTACCCTGTCAATTCCCTTGAGAATTTTGTATGTGGTGATCAAGTCTCCCCGAACTTTTCTGTCTTCTAGCGACGTGAGGTGCAATGCATGCCGCCTTTCCTCGTACCTCTTGCCTCTTAGTTCTGGGACTAGTCTAGTTGCATACTTTTGAACTTTCTCCAGCTTCGCCTGGTGCTTTTGTTTACCAATTGATTGGTTATTAATCAATAACCAGCTGATACACAATTACACTCTACCCACTTCAAGACCCGGGATATCGCAGAAGCAGGACCCTGCAACAGGAACGGAAGCAACCAGAAGAACATAAGCTGCCAACACATCACACTTTATGTTGATTAATATCCCCTATGTAAAGCCATTCATCCATATGTTACCTATTCATACATATGTTACCTATTCATCCATATGTTACCTATTCATCCATATGTTACGTAACCACCTCACCATAAGAGGATAAAACCTGGTGCTAAGCACGGCAGAAAAAAAAATACGGGTTCACCATAGCCCGTGCTACATGGACACTTCGTTCTGAGTAGCTAAATCTAAAACAACAACAACACGGCAGAAGCTAGTTACAGCCCCGCTCCTGTGCCAGGCAAGTCCACTACGGGCTCACCATAGCCCGTGCTACCTGGAACTTTTTGTTCCAAGTAACTGAATCTTAAACAACAAACAACAACACGGTAGAATATGTCTTTGAGAATGTGAGGAGTAACCTTACGCAACGCATCACTAGGCGTCAGACCCAATAAAAAGAAAAAATGAGTTTGGGAGAGTTAATTTTTCAACTTAGAGTTAATTTGGGAGAGTTTTATATATATATATATATATATATATATATATATATATATATATATATATATATATATATGTATATATATATATATATATATATATATATATATATATATATATATATATATATATATATATATATATATATATATATATATATAGCCAGATATGCACTACTTGGACTGTAGGATTATGTAAGGCCCCATTTGAGTAACAGGCAGATTGATTTTCGTCATTTTCAAATATTTCTTCCCAAATTTGTTTATTCCAATTAATAGTATTATATTATATGAAGGGAATAAATTACTGACTTAGTTATGTTACATCAGTTAGGCAGGTTATGTTAGACTTGATCAAATTTCTATGTTACTTTTAGCTCAAAAATCATTAATATATCCTTAGCTAGTCATTGTCAAGGGCTAACCAGGAGCCAAGCAACAAAGGAAAACAAACACAGGAAAAGAAAGCACTGGTCTATTCTCGTTTTCATCGAAGCGCCTTTTCGCATGGGTGACTCTACTCTATGTGGGGATAATGCCGACTCCAATATCAATATTTCTTTTTAATTACCGATTTCCGTTCCACTGATTTGCAGTTCCATTTTCATCGATAAAAAACACATGGGCATTAATTGAACAAGCGAACCAGTTAGAAATTGATGAAAGGAATAGATAATTGGTTCAAATGAGGGAGAGTTATGTCTTGGAGCGTGGATTAGGAGAGTGGCCTGAGGAGAGGCAGTGAGGTTGTGAGGTAGGCTGGGAGAGGGGGACGGTCGGGGACCGAAGGAGGGATGGACAACTGGGAAGAGACGGTGGGACAGGCCGGAAGACGGGATAAAGAAGGAAAGGTTGGGCAGAGAGGAAGGAGAAACAATTTAACAGGAAGGGGAAAGTTAAGAACAGGGAAGGAAGAGGAGGAATGGTGATACAAAAAGATACGAGAGAGAGAGAGAGAGAGAGAGAGAGAGAGAGAGAGAGATGGAGAGAGAGAGAGATGGAGGGAGAGAGAGATGGAGGGAGAGAGAGAGAGAGAGAGAGAGAGAGAGAGAGAGAGAGAGAGAGAGAGAGAGAGAGAGAGAGAGAGAGAGAGAGAGAGAGAGAGAGAGAGAGAGAGAGAGAGAGAGAGAGAGATGGAGAGAGAGAGAGAGAGAGAGAGAGAGAGAGAGAGAGAGAGAGAGAGAGAGAGAGAGAGAGAGAGAGAGAGAGAGAGAGAGAGAGAGAGAGCACAACACCATTACTAAGCCAGGATTCCATCTCCTTCAAGACGTCGCGTCAGATGGGCCAGAAAACCATTGCGATCGTGGAGTTGATTGATTTTGCAGAAGTGTTGCATATTCATGGAGGGTTTATCTGAGGCGGTACACCGAGGGTGTAATTATGACGAAATTTCCTTCTCCCCAATCTCTCTCTCCCCTCCCCTATGTTAACTCCCCTCACACACCTTGTTGGTCCCCCTTACTCACTATGTTAGCCCCCTTAAACCTCCTTGTTAGCTCCCCCTAAACCACCTAGTCAGTCTTCATCCACCTTGTACGCCCCCACTACCCACTTTGTTAGGATCTTCACCCACTTTGCTAACAACCATTCGCTTTGTTAATCACTACACATCTCGTTAACCCCCCCAACCACTTGTTAGCACCCACACCCACCTTGTTAGCTCCGTCACCCATCTTGTTAACTGCCTTCCCCCCATTTGTTAACACCTTCATCCACCTTATTGACTACCATCACCCATCTTGTTCGCCCCCTCACCCACGTTGTTAGCCCCCCTCACCTAAACTGTTAACCCTTTCACCCACCTAGTAAGACGGTTACACTGCAAATCGCTCCCCTGGACGGTAGAGCGACAGTCTCGCGTCATGCAGGTCGGCGTTCAATCCCCGACCGTCTAAGTGGTTGAGCACCATTCCTTCCCCCATCCCAAATCCTTATTCTGACCCCTTCCCAGTGCTATATAGTCGTAATGACTTAATGCTTTCCCTTGATAGTTCCCTTCCCTTCCCCCTTTCCTCCTTTTCCGCCAGCTAACCAGCCCACCTACCTGGCAAACAGCTGTGAAGCAGGAGGAAACATCTTCATACTCCAGTGCTGCCCTGAGGATCTCTTGGATTAGAACGGCGAAAATTATCTCTGAATCCCATAATAATGATTGTTGTAGTTGCTGGTAGTTGAGGCGGGGGACAGGACGCTGCGTGTTATTAAGATCTGCCGAGATTGACTGATTAAATCTCTGTCAGTAATGCATATGAGAACGGATTGTTCTAGGATGGCTTAGCGTTTAAAATGAGTCGCTCAAATTGCACTCCAAGGTTGTTAAGCTGGAGAGCTGACAGTGGTGATGGGGGCTATCAGGGCGGAGTAATATAATAGAGGTGAGAAATGCCAAAGGGCAAGACATTACTACTGATGTGAGAACGATGGTAACTGTCGATTTATCATTAGAAACTTGCACCGACGACTGCTGCGGTGCGCGGGAAACAGCTGACGACAGCTGTGGTGTACTGAAACAGCTGGAGGTCAGCTGACTACTGCTGTGGTGTACTGAAACAACTGATGGAGCTGTTAATTCTTACTTTGTCCTTCCTGTCTAACGTATTACTAGTCACTCAACGCTATCGTTTTTGACAGCTTATTGTCTAGCTAAAATCAAGTTGACTCAGTCACTGAAAATTCGTCTGGAAGAGGTTATGCACGATTACTAAAACATCTTGGACACGAATGGCAAAAAAGATCCCAAACATGTGAAATTATTTTCACATGCTATGTGGAAAGTAATGAATTGTGTTAGTAATGTTGGACCACAAAATAGACTTTCATCATGTAAATCTTTGCAAAATTGTTTAGGAAAATTGCTTTACTCGGTGAATCCTTCACGTCATTAATCTCAAAATATATAAGGTTGTGAGTCCAGCACCAGGTCCTCTATAATTACTTTATTTCCTCTATAAGTAATTTACCATGGCCATTGCGAATGATAACACTGTACACCGTATAATGTAATTTTCCTTTGAAAATTGAGCGTTAATGATATGCACGAGGGTAGGTTTGAACGCGTATAGGGACAAGCCTCAGCAGAGCAACTGTCAAATGCTGGGTTGCACAATTAAGAAATGTTAGACAGAGCCTTGAAGATGACCCATGGTCTGGACGGCACCCCACAGCTAAGAATAATGAGTCCATCAAGCGTGGGTGAAATTGGTGCTTTTAGACGGGCGAATCGCCAACACTGAGATTGAAGAGGAGACAGGCCTTAGTCAATGGTCACTCCAATACATCCGTCATAAATACTTGAATCTGATAATAAAGACGTCTGCTTGATGGGTTCCGCAACTCCTGATCGTAGATCTGAAAAGTCACTAAGATCGGCCATATATGTCACGAAGATCGCCAACCTCCTAACATCAAATTCACTACCACTTGAAGATGCAAAGTACACTCCCACTATATGAGCATTTAACTTTGCCTACCCACCTTTTCTGCTTCTACCTAGACCCTCTCTTCCTACTCCCTTCTCCTACCTCCTGAGGGCCTGGTCGACGACAGGGCCGCGGGGAAGCTATGCCCCGAAATCATCTCATCTCAAGGTAACCCCTCTCTGAACCTAACGTCTCCTCCTGCCCCTTTTCTCCTACCTCATTTCTTTCTCCCAATCCCCTCGCCTTCTCCTGACCCCTCTCTTATCATATCCACCACTTTTCTCTACTCTTCTCTCCTCCTATCCTTCTCTTCTTTCCTATCCTTCTCATGCACTTCTCTTTCTCTCCCTCTCTCATGTTCCTACTCCTAACCAACTTTCCAAGTTTCGGCCACACGTTCCTCCTCGACCCTCCCCTACACTATCGACAGATGCTTTGCGAAATCACACAGAGTGAATTGAAAAATAATTAAACATTGTATTACAAAAGTGACCAATTAAAGAAACATAAAGGTGTATACTGTATATCAGGTGGTGTATACGGTATATTAGAGTGTACAGCAGGTGATATTTGCGGTATATTAGTGTGTATAGCAGGTGGTATATACGGTATATTAGTGTGTGCAGCAGGTGGAGCATACGGTATATACAGTATATAGCAGCGGTGTATCCGGTATACGTGGTGTATATAGTCGATTGTGTATACGGTATATTAGCGTGTACTAGTGGTGTATGTAGAATATTAGTGTGTATAGCAGGTGACGAATACAATATATTATAAAGAGCGTCTCGGACACAGATAAAGTAGAGATGAGTCTCATCTCTCACTTTTATACAGAGATCAGGAAGAGATGAATATTCTCTCACACACACATATCCAGAGTTCAGGAGAGATGCATCACCTCTCTCCCTCTCTCTCTCTCTCTCTCCCTCTCTCTCTCTCTCTCTCTGTACTTCTCAGAAGACGTACGGCAGATGGATCAAAATCAAACTTACAGAACCAAAATTAAAATACCAAGGCAAGTCGCAGGCAAAAACTAAGCACAGGGTAATAGCCAATACCAAAACTGAACATGCAGGAGTACAGTGCTTAGCTGCCAGGGTAAACATGTAAAACTGGGATCTTTTGCTACTATAATTGGTCATAATAAGGCCATTAAGCCACAGAGTGTCGTGTGTGGCCGGTGCGGCGTCCACCGCTCCGACAAGAATACCACCGACGCTGCAGTGATATTTTCCTCGCTTATTTAATGGCGGACACCAGATGTGCCCGACTGGGGCTGTTTCTTGCATAACACGCGATTTTCTCCTGCTCAACTACCTCCATTAACGTGAGCCGTAATGTATCCAGGGGACTGGCGAGCGTACGTTGTGAAGCTACACTCCTTGCCCGTACGGTGTGACCTTCGAACCTAAGTGGCAAAAATTCTACATTCCGAGCTTTTCCACATTTGGCAAATGTAGCGTTGTTAGAAAGAGCAAAAGTATATAAATATTTGATAGAATCAACAGGGTGTGTCAGACCACAACAGCCCCCCCCCCCTTCCCCCTTCCATCCCGACCCACCACACAAACAAGGTACAGCTGATTCCATCACCAAAATTATGAAAGGTAAATTCTGATTTAACCTTTGATTTTTCTTGTAACCTACAGGATTAATGTATTTTAGGGAATTTAGAAGAAGTGAGAATAAATTTTGTATACCTTTACCAGAATAAGAAAACAAAGAGGAAAAACGAGTGACACAAGAGAGAGGGGAAAATAGGGAGAAAGAGACGAGAAATGAGAAAGGCTAAATAAAATGAGCGAGAAGAGTAACAGGAGAGAGGAGAGAAAAATAAAAGATGATACAAATACAAATGGAAGAGAAAGAAATGAAAACATAAGTAGTGAAAAAAGCAGCACTTACCTCAAACTAAATTTAGAAAGCAATTGATTTGAAAGCAAAAACCATCAATGTAAAGTGTATCAGAAATCTAGTAATGCAATTATATATATATATATATATATATATATATATATATATATATATATATATATATATATATATATATATATATATATATATATATATATATATGTCGTACCTAGTAGCCAGAACGCACTTCTCAGCCTACTATGCAAGGCCAAATTTGCCTTATAAGCCAAGTTTTCCTAAATTAATATATTTTCTATAATTTTTGTCTTATGAAATGATAAAGCTACCCATTTCATTATGTATGAGGTCAATTTTTTTTTATTGGAGTTAGAATTAACGTAGATATATGACCGAACCTAAACAACCCTACCTAACCTAACCTAACCTATCTTTATAGGTTAGGTTAGGTAGGTTAGGTAGTCGAAAAACAATTAATTCATGAAAACTTGGCTTATTAGGCAAATCGGGCCTTGCATAGTAGGCTGAGAAGTGCGTTCTGGCTACTAGGTACGACATATATATATATATATATATATATATATATATATATATATATATATATATATATATATATGTTGTACCTAGTAGCCAGAACGCAGTACTTGGCCTACTATGCAAGGCCTGATTTGGCTAATAAGCAAAGTTTTCCTGAATTTATATATTTTTCTAAATTTTTTCTTATGAAATGATAAAGCTATCCATTTTATTATATATATGAGTTATTTTTTTTAAATTTGAGTTAAAACTAACGTAGATATATGACCGAACCTAACCTACCCTACCTAACCTAAACTTACATTACTAAGCTCAAAAATTTATGTTCCTAACGTAATATAATAATATTAATTCAAATAAACTAATTGGATTTTTGGGGGTAAATAAAGAAAATCACTCGGCCTATTAGGCAAATCGGGCTTTGCATAGTAGGCCGAGAAGTGCATTCTGGCTACTAGGTACGATATATATATATATATATATATATATATATATATATATATATATATATATATATATATATATATATATATATATGCAAACAAGCCTGAATGGTCCCCAGGACTATATGCAACTGAAAACAGTCACTTCTGGGGTGTGAGTTTTCAGTTATATATATATATATATATATATATATATATATATATATATATATATATATATATATATATATATATATATATATATATATATATGCAGAATAACTACATGTGAAAAATAGTGAATGCTTAACGCGTTTTCAGCTAATTGTTGAATATGATCTAAATGGTAAGATTAATGATTTTAACACGAATCTACTCAATATTTCTTATGTTTTTCTTCACTGTCGAGGGACGTTGAATCATTAACTTTCCAAAGTTCATTTTTACCTTGAAAGTCATTACTTTTTTCAATGTCAATGTCAAGACAGAAAGTCAATGACATTTTTACGTCATTAAATAACGGTGATGGTCTGGTTGTGTGAGGAGTCAACTTATGTGTTTGTGTCCTCACACAGCAAGACCATCACCAGAGAAATCTTAATAACAGCACAAAAATTATCGACAGGTACAACGACAACAGGAGACTCGACATCAGCGAGGCACTACACATCAAAAAGTCAAAACCAACAATCAACAGTCAATTAACACATAATTACATTCTACCCACTTCAAGACCCCGAACCAACACAGAAACAGTTGAAGCAAGAACATAGACCACGCAATGGCCGATCTATATCCATTGATCCATTTATTCATTTCAATCATGTTTTGTATCACCTAACCCCAAGCGAATATAAGCCTTGGCAGAGTACGGAGAATTTGTCTTTGAAGATGTAAGGAGTGCCTTGCGAAACGCTTCCCTTGCCGTCAGACCAAGGGAAGCCAGGCCAGACCAATATATATATATATATATATATATATATATATATATATATATATATATATATATATATATATATATATATATATATATATATATATATATATATATATATATATATATGACAATGTCAGACCACGGAGGAAAAATGAAACAGGAAATTTCCTTAAGTACTTTCGTATATTAAATACATCTTCAGAAGGTTTAATATACGAAAGTACTTAAGGAAATTTCCTGTTTCATTTTTCCTCCGTGGTCTGACATTGTCACATTCTTAATCACGTGTTTATTTTCGTGATATACACATAAATATATATATATATATATATATATATATATATATATATATATATATATATATATATATATATATATATATATGTATATATATATATATATATATATATATATATATATATATATATATGTATATATATATATATATATATATATATATATATATATATATATATATATATATATATATATATATATATATATAATTTATATTTTTTTATTGATTTGGCTTGCATCATTAAGAACTGAAACTCGATCCTTAGAAAACGAGACCGTTACTCTAGAAACCAGGCCAAGACCCCTCATAATAAAAAAGGGTTTCGGAAAATAGATACTTTCATTAAGTCAAAATTCACTGCCTATTAGCGCTACCAGGCAGAGTGCCAGCTAATTGGGTCATCGTTCTTCGCATGACTAAAGCCTTTCAGCCAAAACACGTACATCCATTTAGTCCATTAGCCCTAAAATAAGCATATTTACCCATTAAACTAACCTTGACCATTATTTTTCATTTAGCCAATAATATTGTTACATTGTTTATTTTTGTTTTCTAGGTCTTTGGTAACAGCTTTCTATACTGCACTTGTTACATGTTACTGCCCTCTTGCCCAAGTGTCCACTAATGGGCAATTATCCACTTATAATCAATATGTCAAATTACCCATTGATCTCTCATTAGTCAATTATGTACCCACTGATGTCCCATCTCTACCCCATTTACCCCCATCTCTATCTACTGATACCCAATTACACACTTATTGCCATTAATAGCCAATCACTCACGCATATAACACTCACAGACTTTGGCTAAGAAAAATGTATTAACTCCTAGCATCAACACAGATAATAGCCAAGAGAGTGGACCGAGCCACTGACACGTAAACACTGGTTGCTCAAGTGAACTCCACTTGATATGATGCATTCCCTGTCACCCCCCTTGACATTCCATTGGGAATGACACCGGGTTCCTGAACGTCCTCAGGTGCCAGTCCCTCGAGTCTTCTACAGGATGACATTGGCTTCCGGATTGCCGCCTGCTGCGGTAATCAATCGAATCTCTTAGGGTAAGATACTGACCTCCTGATAGTCCAGCGGCGCCAATCCTCGACCATCAGTCAGATCGTGCTCGAGGGAGAAAACAAGGAGGCAGACACAGACTGGTGTTGAGTCTGGACGGGTCACAGAGAGATGGATTGTCTCCCACTTTTCCTGTGCCGTTCAATTTCTCAGCGCGCGGGACAGCTAACCAGAGACAACCCGAGACCGCTTCACCCAACAGAAACGTTCCAGAATTGGCTGTCACGCCCCAGCAAATTCCGGTTACAGGGGCCATTGGCCCAGTAAATCCCGTTTACATGGGACGCTCGGGTGAAAACCAGCAGCCGGTGGAGAAGGTTCTAATGTCTATCGCTGATGAAAAAAAACTTCCTGGAACTGTCTGGAACGTTTTTCGCTGCGGTAGAGCGATTTACAGCAGAAGAGATAAAGTTTAGAAACACGTTAATCAAATGATTTATTTACCATTCCTCTCAGTGCTATGGATAATAGCCGTTGGCGAGAGATTAATGATAGGCACAAACTTTATTCTGTATACTTGTGCTGTTTGATTAATATTGCCCAGAATGACACTTGTATAGTGTTGTATGTGGCCTCACACTGTTGTGTATGATCTCTCATCGTTGTGTATGATCTCTCACTGTTGTATATGATCTCTCACTGTTGTATATGATCTCACATTGCTGTGTATTATCTCTTGGTTGAGTATGATCTCACACTACTGTGTATGATCTCACACTACTGTGTATGATCTCACACTACTGAGTATGATCTCACACTACTGTGTATGATCTCACACTACTGTGTATGATCTCACACTACTGTGTATGATCTCACACTACTGTGTATGATCTCACACTACTGTGTATGATCTCACACTGCTGTATTTAATCTCAAACTTGTGTCTGTCATCATACTTACACGTGAGAGCGTTGTTTTATATAACTTCCATTACCCTGAGAAACGTCATCAAATATTCATAACTTTGTACTGTGCGATCTGATCATTTTTAATTTTAGCTCTTACTGAGTAATTGATATTTTGTGATATCTGATATGTTTCGTTTGTTAATAAATCAACACATTTCATTGAAATTAATAAAGAACAAGCTCGCACTGTCAATTAGTATTCTGGTTTGGTAGATTTCACACAAAAGCAATTAGTATGAACTTTTATATTTTTTGTATAAATAATGTATAATTCAGAAAACTTTTAGACAGATTTCATATATTAGAAACCACGAAGATATTTTATATTTCTGACGTTTGGGTTCTCTCTCTTTGTGATTTCTAAAATGTAAAGCAATCTAGAGTGAATTTGTTGCGATAGATGACCACTAATGTAAAAGCTTATGCAAAAATGAAGAAAGACTTTTCAATCTTCTTCTTCAAGAAGGGAAATACAGATGACATACAGCATTCTAAAGATTCTTAGTAAAGTGTTTTACAAAATACTTACCAATAAATTTAAATATTTTTTTGTAGTAAAAATACAAATGGTGAAGTAGGATTTATTAAGAATAACATTACTGAAGATCACCTACGAGCTGGTTAGTTATTTTTTCCATATACAGCAGACAATAACATACATAATTGGAGTGATTTAATTAGGTCTTAGTGCAGTAAGGATGCTACTTATATTCACTGCCACACAGGACAGATGATCATCTATAATACAATAGGTCTAAAACTGTAGATTTAAATACATGTTTTATGATGTTACAATCTACGTCAGATATTATACATGATTTAATTTACGAATTTATGAAGATTAGTAAATGACCGTAATAATTAGCACACCAGCGTGTATGTGAAATGTCACGAGGTGTTACTGCAAATAAACATGACTGGAGAGTATGGTGACCTACAGTGTGAGATAGTGTGTCACTGCAGCTTGAGGGACGAACTGATGATGATGATGATGAAGATTAAGCCACCCAAAAGGTGGCACGGGCATGAATAGCCCGTAAGTGGTGGCCCTTTGGAGTCATTACCAGTATCATTAGCTGATACTGGTGATCTGTGGAGGTGCCACAGCACCCTACGGAGGTCGTAACCTCTCGAGAGACGAGCGTGAGTAGTTGCACGCTGTGTGCCGGTGGGTTTAGGACCTGGTATCATCGAAAATGCATTCGTGACTTGCACCTCTACAAGATACCTGAAAAAATGTTGCAGCCAAATGGACTTGGGAGCTAGCATGTCTGCAGAGGGAAGCCCATCACCTGGGTGCTCAAGGGCGTATACCACTGTACAACTCCCAAATCAGATCTATTATGACGTAATCACCACTAACTTGAGATTCCTGTCCACAGTCTTATGAAAATTGAAACAAAATTTAAGAAAGTGTGAAGTAACTTTAATTTTCTTCAGTTAAAAAATTTCAGGTACTGCAACATCTGGTTGCAGAACCTGAATGTTTAGATTCATAGAAGAGAATAAATAATTGTTTACTAATCACGCAAATTTTCATACCTTCTCGTCTTGTGTCATAAAACAGTAACTTCTCACAATGTTGCTGAAATAAAACATCACTTTTGCTCCCAAGATGTAAATGTTTTTAATTTATTGAGAAGTTTAGTTCAATATCGAGGAAGTGCTTGTAAAAACATGATGATTTTTTTTATTTCATACGCAATAATTAGGTATAAAATTTTTCTTCATAATCAAGAAATAAATTGTACTTGCGTTTGCACATACCAGTGGACAAGAGCTCGGTCGTAGATTAATCACGCGGCGCCCCGAACGTTTTGCAAATGACACGTTTTTATCACGTGGAATAATTAGATTAATTAAAAGTGCATTTAGAGATGGAGTTGAACCAACAAATTTATCAGGACGAGTAGTGGCGGCGGCGGCGACGCTGGTGGTGGTGGTGGTGGTGGTGGTGGTGGTGGTGGTGGTGGTGATGGTGGTGATGGTGGTGATGGTGGTGATGGTGGTGGTGGTGATGGTGGTGATGGTGGTGATGGTGGCGGTGCCGGAGGTGACGGTGGCAAATGTCTGTAGTGGCGACGACGTATATCACAACAGACAAGTTTGCTCTCCCCCACATAGAGACTCTCCCCCACCCAAAGACTCTCCCCCACCCATGACTCTCCCCCACCCAAAGACTCTCCCCCACCCAGAGACTCCCCCACCCAAAGACTCTCCCCCACCCAGAGACTCCCCCACCCAGAGACTCTCCCCCACACAGAGACACTCCCCCACCCAAAGACACTCCCCCACCCACCCACTCCTCCTACCGACTCATTCACCACAACTTCTCTCTCTCGCCAATATTCAAAACTTGTGCCTCGCTTGATTAGATGATCCTGTCGTGAAAGGAACCCAATAATTCTGAATTCTCAAGCAATTAAAGATTTTTTTGTACATGTCTCCCCGCGCCGTAAATATTCCAAAGACTTGCAGTAGACCAGCGGCCAGGTGCGAGAACTTCTCCACTCCTCTGGGTTCACAATTTCCTATTTAATATTATTAAAAAAAAAACTTTTAGATTTGATTTCATAATATGAGTAATTATCGCCTGCCACTTACAAACCAAGTATGATTAAATTGGATTACAATTATTCAATTATCAATATAGTATTTTTTTTTAATTGAAATTGGGCCGAGATTTGTATGTATATATATTTTCGATCAAGTCGGTTGTGGTCGTGACGACCAGGTCGGGTGTGGTCGTGACGACCAACTTACGTAAAGTTAGGTAAGATTAGATTACAATAATTCAACAAAATAGTCAATCATTACTGGGGGCCGTCACCGTTTTCTTTCAACTTGCAATTTTTTATTTTTTGTTTTTAATTTCTGCATCTAAGAAGCACCTGAATGAACGAGGCGTTTAGCCCAACGAGCACCGCCTGGTCGCCAAAAAATAAACAAATTGTCATTCTTCACTGAATTACAACTTCGCCTAGAAAATATATAAACTGACCGTTTCCAATCAAGAACACAACATTAATACTTTTAATAAATCCTTTTTTGTTAGAAAAAATAAAAGTCCAGAGTAACATTCCTGTAAGAAAATTATATAAGTTTTTCAACCCGATTAGTACGTCTCGATTAATGGTTTGGCTTCACAAAGGGATGATTCCTGGCCAAAGACCTAATAAGCTACATCTTAGGTGGGCTTCGCCTCCGCTTTCATAGAGGGAAAATTATACAGTGATCCTCACAACGTGGCAAGTTTCAAGCGATGATTAACGGAGAAGATCGCTCGCAGGCACTGCTTCCCTGGAGAGGTGAGAAGCGCGAAACATACTGACACGTTTCGAAACATTTCCTTCCCCCACAAGAGTGTCAGCTAAACCGAGTTAGGGGGAATATCGAATTATACCTAATCTATCAGTGCCAATAATTAAAAATACGCACAGAAGCGCTCATCTTATTAAATTTGGAAATTGATCTGCCAAGCATCTATAGAGCATCGTAGGTCTACATTGAGAGGTGATAAGACATGGCCAGCCTTGGCGGAGGTGGAGGGAAGGAGGGGAGAGAAGAAGAGTATTAAAGGAAGGAGGGGAAAAAAGGAAGGAGGAGTTGGAAGGTAGGAGGAGGAAAAGGATAATGACGAACAGGAACACTTTCAGGATAAAACGATCAGCAAGTGGAAAAGATTGAGGTGTTTGAAGATGAGGCTCAGAGGAAAGATGAGAAAGTTGATGGAGAGGAAAAAGTTGAAAGGAATGAGAACTTTGAGAAAGAGAAGAAGTTGAGAGGACGAACAAGAAAGTGTAGAGGAAGTAGCAGGAGGAGAATGTGGTTGAGGTGAACATGTAGGTGTTGGATATAAGTAATGGTAGTGGTGGTAATGTAGGTGGGTGTGGTAGTGCTATTTTATATGGTGGTGCCGCCACTGTATGTGGTGGGGCCATGACGGTATTGTATGTTGTAGTATTATGTGTTATATTGTATGTGGTGGTTGTGATAGTATTTGTATTGTTGGTGTGGTGTCGTAAGTGTTTAGTATTTTCATGTATTGTTTCGGTATTATGTTGAGATGGATCCAATGAGGCTGTTGTTGCTGGCGTGTGGTGAGGTCCAGTGGGGTGTTGTCCGTCCATGCTTGGCTTAATTAACTCATGCTACCTAGCTTCCATGTCTATTTATGTTGTGTGTGTGTGTGTGTGTGTGTGTGTGTGTGTGTGTGTGTGTGTGTGTGTGTGTGTGTGTGTGTGTGTGTGTGTGTGTGTGTGTACCCAGTACACTAGTACCAGCCATTTTCTACCAATATTCGTGTAAACATCTCAGAACCACCAAGAAAGTAAATATAGATAACTGAGTGTCCTTGTAAATTTGTTATTACCTTAGGCTATTGCTCACAGAAACTTTCAACTAACGTGACTAAGTCGTACCATTAATCCTTGGGTTTGTACCACGTGATCTAACCCAGCTGATTAGTGGTATGAGACCACAAACCACTAATAATCTCTCTGCGTACTCGGTTACATTCACAAAGAAATCACTGCTCAAATATTTTCATTCTGACTGAAATTTACCGAGCTATAAGCTACTGTTTGAACCTCATTGTGGAACTTGCAAGCTTTTTATTTACAATAAACTATACTGTACAAAACTTTTAACATACACACCAAAACCAGGTTAAAGTTAAGTACTTTAATGCTATTTAACAATAGAGGAGCATATATTATGCTTTAGGGTTAAATGGAGGCGTGTGTGTTTGTTTGTGTGTGTGTACACACGTAGATGTGCTTGCAGGGTCCTGCTGGGCTCCTAGCCTGCGTTCAGAACGTTCTGAGATTAATGCAATGAAACATTTCTCACGTTTTTATCATATTTACATTTAAAACTTAAAATCGAATTAGCGTCAACGACGTCTTCGTCTAACCTGTTCCTTATCCAAGTTTCTGAAGGCTACACGGTCGACGTTGGCCAGGATGGCATTTGCAGCTGTTCTTATTCTACTAATGCACCTGCTTAACAGCAACACCAAAAGTGGCCAATGTGGCGTTCAAAGACAACCCACACATGTGATGTTCAACACGGGGTAATGAGAGCACATCGCAAGACTAACACATGGTCTTCCTCTGATACTATAGGGCTCAACTATATTTCTACAAATCTTGGTTAGACACGAGTTCGCAGCTCTCTCTCTCTCATGTTTGATTACTATATCTTGGCAACGTCAATTAACGCACTTTATGTAACGAATGTTTGCTGTTGCATATCTGCTTCTACCATTCAAGCCGTCGGGTATGGGCGAGTATACCACTGCCTGACCCTGCTGGCAAGCGACTGTGGTCTCTCGCGCCGACATATTTTACAGAGGAATGATTGACAGGAACAGCATGCGTAAAGCCATAAAACCTCTATGGTACGAGGGAGGCGAGCGTTCCCCGGCACGTGTGGATGCACTCACCTAACACACTTTGTTGCACCAGGCTTTAGCTCTTGGGAACCGGATTTCCAACTTTCAGTCGTTTAAGGCCTCTGACCCACTTTACCTCTATCATGTCTACATTTGAAGTTATGAATGATATTAATTTCATTCTCGCGCCCGTGTGTGTGTGTATTCACCTAGATTCTTTCAAACGTTCTGAGATTAATGCAATGACTCATTTCTCACGTTTTTATCATATTTACATTTATTGACATTTATTAACACAAAAAATTCTTGCTGATGTCTACCTCATTTCCGTCTCCAGTTTCTATCTATGACCCCTCCCTCGTTCTTCTATTCCTGGCGTTGAACAATGCTGTAATGGGAACTACCCATGTTGCAACTTGCAACACATAAGGCACATTAGAGAGGGAAGAGTAACTGTACTTTAAGATACGACGGAAAATCACACCCAAAAGTAAATATAGAATTTGTTGATTGCAAACTTAAGTTTTACAATTAGGAAAATCCTTATGAATTCAAACTTTGCTAATAAAAGAGAAAAAGATAACGAAGCAGTAAACAAATTTTTAGAAAAGGAGCAAATGCCAAATCAGGAATTGAAAATAAGTAACAGATGAAACAAACAAAACTAAAAATAAAATGAGACGAGGTTACTACAAACAAGTTGGATAGTTTACAAAAAAAAATTGAAAATATTAGCAGAGAATCGGGATGATATATATATATATATATATATATATATATATATATATATATATATATATATATATATATATATATATATATATATATATATAAAGAATAACATGCCTATCTTTGCCATGATATATCTGGCCCTGGCACACACATACATATAACACATACGACATATTAACATGTGTCATGACACAGACACAAGGAGCACCATAAATCACACATGAAAATTGGATAACACTTCAGTGCCTGTTGCAATGTTTGTGTGACAGAATGACATGTTCAATGCAACGCTCTTGCCACAGATCGACTGAAAAGTTCATTTATTGCAAATCTTGCTTGACGGATCGACAGTCATTCATTCAGTAAACATTTATACACACACTGACATTATGACACAGTTATTGGAGTTGTACGACAGATCGTTTGAATGACATTTAATGAAACGAAAGTATAACATGTCGATAGAATACTTGTATGACAAATATAATTACAGATTTGATATAACACTTGCAGACCGATCAACAGAATGACACATTGAATGAATTTACTAGTACGATATGTTGATACAGTAATAAAATGATCGCAATGTTGTTTAGAATGATATTTATTACAGTGCCGGGCGATCGACATAATGACATACAAGCGGTGGGCAAGTATTTACACACTGACACAATGGTATTGGCTCCGTACTCAAGCAACATTGGATTTGAAATGAAACATCGTACCATATTTGCCGCCGTATAAGACGCCCAAATTTACAATGATACTTGTGGAAGTTTTATGTTTTATCATACATATATTGAAGGTGATTCTCAGTTGCTTTAGTTGGGGAAAACACATGATTTTGTGCGTGAAAATACAGTATATATTCGGTTAGTGGTGGACTAAACATTTGTCCTATCCCCAGCAAATACAGTACATATAAATTTATTAAATAAAACACGAGAAAATAATAATGTTTCTTTACTGACTGGAAAATGACACGAGGTTGTCGTGCAAAAAAAAATAATAAAAAAAAGAAAAGGTCAAAGAAAGTGAAGACACAGATAACGCAAATGAAACAAAACGAAACCACAATAAACAAAACATATATATATATATATATATATATATATATATATATATATATATATATATATATATACAACAAATGAGAAAACAAAATGAAATAAAGAGAGTGCGAGGCGACAAAGAGAGTCGTAGTTTGGAGAAGCAGTAATCAGGTGTGGGAAGAATTCTCACTTGGCTCTTATACGGGTTAGCAATGCATCAATGCTTTTCACTCTCTTATGATGCAATAGATTTGAGAGAATAAATTCCTTACTGTACTGGAAATTCTGGATCATTAGAAATCGATTATGCGGATACCACATGACGTAATATGAGGCAACACTAGACTACGTTACATGAGGTAACACCAGGCGAGGCTATATGAAGTAACACTAGGTGATGCTATACGAGGTAACACTAGGCAAGACTATATGAAGTAACACCCGGTGAAGCTATATGAAGTAACACCCGGTGAGGCTATATGAGGTATATATATTTATATATATATATATATATATATATATATATATATATATATATATATATATATATATATATATATATATATATATATATATATATATATATATATATATTTATATATATATATATATATATATATATATATATGTATATGAATATATATATATATATATATATATATATATATATATATATATATATATATATATTTATATAAAACTGAAAACTCACACCCCAGAAGTGACTCGAATCCATACTGTCAGGAGCACTCTGCTGGCGTACAGGATCCCTTAACTGCTCGACCAACACGACCGGACAAAACATTCAGGCTTGTTTGCATTTGCGTTCCTCACGTGTGCCCCAAAGAATGAGGTGATTTGATAAAATACCATGCCCAAGATTACCAACCGAGTGCCGGCGGGGGGATGGGAATAGCCTCGGCTACCATCCTCTTTTGTCCGGTCGTGTTGGTCGAGCGGTTAAGGGATCCTGTACGCCAGCAGAGTGCTCCTGGCAGTATGGGGTTGAGTCATATATATATATATATATATATATATATATATATATATATATATATATATATATATATATATATATATATATATATATATATATATGAAAACACTAGACTAGGATATAGGAGCAAGCACGTGACACAATTTCCAATATAGCACTCCTATCCAAAATCGGTAGTATTTGCGTTGTAGACAGGAGCGACACGGAATGATGCATAAAACACAAAGAGATCTGGCAAGGATCCCCCGAGGTGTCAATGTTTAGATATTGCGTCTCTAGGTGGGATATAATCAATCAACTCTGGTGATAAAAATTGAGTGATATTGACCATTGCATATTTGGTGACCTGTTTCTGTCCTTCCTTCCTTCCTCACCCTCAGATTATATTCCCCCACCCGCCTCGTTCCTGGCTACCACGGCATATAAGAAGTGAAATAATGGCTCAAGACGATCTATCCGTAGCAACCTATGTGAGCCCAATGCTAAAATACGCAGTACCAGCAAGGAATTCATATCTTGCGAAACATAAAACTGAACTGAAAAAAGTGCAAAGGTTTATAATAAGATTAGCAACAGAATTAAGATAACTAAGCAATGGAAGGCACGGTGAGAGTTAATATTCGTACTGTGTACCGGTGGTCAGTAAGTTGGATGCACTGAAGAGGAAGTCTTGGAGGCCACCTCCATTCACAACTTTACATACGACAAAAGATCGATGTTAGGGAATTTAAATTCAATTCAACAGGTACAAGAAGACTAGAAGGTAGATAATAATGAGCTAGACCTCACTTTCCCGTAACACTTGGGTAAACACCACCATCAAACAGTACCACCACTTCCAACCCTTCCTCTCAACTAATAGGTTGCGTTTTTTACGTTATGGGAACCAACGGTGTAAATTTCAACGTATTAAAAAAGTAATGACTCACAAATATGTTTTCTATGCATCGAACTCGATGCATAGAAAGCATAGGGTTACCTGGGTGCGTATGTTTCTGGTAAGACTAAATCGGGCTGTTCAATATGATCGATTCTTATGGAATTTTCTATGGCAGTTGAACTTCTGTCCACTACCTTCATCGCCCTCAAAAATGTCCTCGTCCCCCACCTTAAAGTCCCCCATTACCAGTCGTGTCCCCCCCCCCCTTTATCTCTCTTGTCCACCATCATCGTTCTCGTCCCCCCCATCAGGAACCCCATAAGTCGGGCGGATCTGGCAATTTACATCTTAATCTGAAGGTGGTGTGGGCAGGGCGAGCGGGCTGAGGGTGGCATCAAGTTAGTTAACGAGGTGTTAAACTGACGGTCACCGCCTCCACCAGCACCTCCATTAGCAACTACACCAGCTCCGTCACTGCCTCAACTGCCTTCACCATCTCCTTCACCATAATCACCTCCTCCACTGACTCATTCACAGCCTCCATCCCCATATCTACCAAACATCACCTCCATCACTAACACCACCTACACCTACATCACAGCCTTAACCACCCACTCTACCATTTTCACCACATGTAATACCACAACCTCCTTTACCAATAATCCCTCCTCCGCTTCCGTCCCCATCACCCCTACCTCCACTTCCGCACCAACCTATATCTTCACCAACATCAAAGACACCTCCACTCCCTCCGCCACTATCAGCCCTACCTCCACCGTCGCTCTGACTGCGACTCATAAATCTATTACTATTGCAGTGTATCTATTACTATGCATCTATCACAGTGTAACTGTATTCCAAGCTCGGTTGTTTTCAATATATCAGAGTCTAACGATATTCCAGTCCACTCTTGAAAAATTAATCTATAGCTACTATGGATGGAATGTCCAAAATAATGACTGTTGTACCCAAAAAAAGTTTCTACTAAAAGAAATCTAAAGGGAATAACAAAGCTAACCTAAGCCTAAATAAGCAATCCTAAGCCTATCATATGAAATCTTGAAACTTAATTTAGAACATATATGTGTAATATCTAGCCTAAGACTAGTTAAGCTTTGTTGTTGCCTTCTTTCTCGTGCCCTCTATCAAATGAACAGTAGCAACTGGGACCTTTTTAGGGCGCAAAAGTCCATACTGTGTACATTCCATCAACAGTCGCTATAGGTTACATCATATTTGGATGACAGGTTGTGATGTGATGACCAAACCTCACATCAGAAGATGAGGAGACGACGACGTTTCGGTCCGTCCTGGACCATTATCGAGTCGTGTGTGGGACTTGATGTGGGACCGAAACGTCGTTGTTTCTTCATCTTCTGAAGTGTGGTTTGGTAGTCATGTCTTCAGCCACGTTGTTGGGACTCGTCGTCTGCAGGCAGGTTGTGGTATTCTAAGCTCGGTACTTTGTAAAATATAATTGTATTCAAAGCACGTAAATATCAATATTTTAGAGAATAATGATATTGTTATCAGTATAATGGTATTATAAGTTCGGTACTTCTCTACCCCTAATCTCTCGGCCGATTTACGCTAACTGCAGAAATAATTATTTGGGTAATAAAAACACGGAAATCCGGGACAAATCCATTAACTGTAAGACTCATTATCACCACCAGTTCCACCACAACAAGTAACCAGATCCACCAGTGTAGCCACCATGATCACCATCACCCATTTCCAATATCACCATCCATTTTAACAGCCAGAGTAGCTACTACTACTACCAACACCACCAGTGTAACCACCACCATCCATTTCCACTATCACACCACCTATTTCGGCCTCCAAGTAAAGCCACCATCACCCATTTCCACCGCCGGAGTATTTAGCATCAACCATTTTCACCATTGTGAAGTCCCACCATATATTTTACGATATATGAGTGGTGACCATGAGACTCATGTAGAGATTTATAAAAAGCTTGTCCATATATATATATAATTCCCAGCGCATTATACCTCTATAAGTACGCCCCATCCTTTGGTCATGTTCATCTATGCTGTGGCTGACCCCAGAGGCATTGTTTTACAGGAACGGAGCGAAACACTATTCAAGAAAAATTATATTGAAATCAGTTGTGAGTTAGGTGTGAAGGTGTGTAATAGGAGCCACACCACCACATACACCAGCGTACCTGAAGGTGTGTAATAGGAGCCACACCACCTCTTACACCAGTGTTCGAAGTATGAAGCCAATCAGCTTAAGTGTTCGCAAGTCTTCGTCGGTCAAATGACAAGAAACAGCGCGGAGACCCTCATGGATCCCAGAGAGGCGGGTCTCTAATTGATACGACGAGTGGCAGCTATACACCAGCGTCACGAAGTGGCTCTCCTGCCAGGGTCATTCCGAAACCACAGAGGGCCTAAATAAATTTAAGTTTTAACAAAATGATGAAACAACTAAACTATAATTTCAATCCCAGAGAAGACACCATCATCACGACAATCAATACCACACCCATCATCACCATCATCACTCCCCATAGCCCCAACCATCACTATCAACACCATAAAAGTCACTACTACCGTCACCACCAACACGATCACCATCACTGATGACGTCCCCGACTGAACTGATACCATGATTTCCGCCGTCGTCTCCATCACCACACACAACAACAACTATTGAGTCACTGCTATCAGTATTACCACCATATCCCAGCTCCTCCACCACCATCAATAATAACATAACCACCAACATGAACAACATCCCTAAAACCACTACCATCTCTAGCGCCACAGCTACCATCCCTAACTCGATCACCACACCATAGCACCATTACCACCACCACCACTCCTAGCACCACCATCGCCTCTAGCCCCGCCATCACCCTAGCCCCCAACACCAGTTGGGCTGTGAACGCCAGGCCTCGTTGATAAAAGCAATTATCGAAGTGGTAAGTGTCTTGAACGCAAGTGCCAATGACAACGTTCACCATTAATTTGGCACCCGGCGCTCCCTAATATCAGGAATAGGCTCGCTGCTATGTCTTCTTTGTTTAGGGGAGGAATTATTGTTCGGAGGGCAATCTTCCGCCTCAGACTGGAGGATGCCGGCGATGTCTGGCTCGGTCTGGGGGGATGCTGATGGTGTCTGGCTCGGTCTGGGGGGATGCTGAAGGTGCCTGGTTCCGTCTGGGGGATGCTGAAGGTGTCTGACTCGGTCTGGGGGGATGCTGATGGTGTCTGGCTCGGTCTGGGGGATGCTGATGGTGTCTGGCTCGGTCTGGGGGATGCTGATGGTGTCTGGCTCGGTCTGGGGGATGCTGATGGTGTCTGACTCGGTCTGGGGGATGCTGATGGTGTCTGACTCGGTCTGGGGGGATGCTGATGGTGTCTGGCTCGGTCTGGGGGATGCTGATGGTGTCTGACTCGGTCTGGGGGATGCTGAAGGCCTGGTTCCGTCTGGGGGATGCTGAAGGTGTCTGGCTCGGTCTGGGGGATGGTGATGGTGTCTGACTCGGTCTGGGGGATGCTGATGGTGTCTGGTGATGGTGTCTGGCTCGGTCTGGGGGACGCTAATTGGTTCTGGCTCGGTGTAAGGGATGCTGATTGGTTCTGGCTCAGTCTGGGGGACACTGATTGGTTCTGGCTCGATTTGAAGAATGCTGAAGGGATCTGACTCGCACACTCCTTAACGCCTTACTTTGTTCATGTTCATCTTTGAAGCGTATTGTTTGTGTTCAATTGAATGAGCACGCAACGGTTCGTTCAGCATTGGTCGTTAATAAAGAACTCTTTAGTCTTAGCGCAATATTCGATCGCTAGATGTGCGAAGAAAGGCACAAACAATTCACGAACGGCATGATCATCATACGAACAGCACGAACTATACAAGAATGAAGGCTTTGTAATTAGGTAATTTTAGGGGTAATTATATATTAGGGTAATTAAATGACATAGTAGAGTATGATAATTAGGAGCCAGAGAGACGTTCTGGAGAAGCTTGACCAGGGACAGTGAGAGAGGGGAAGGACAAGGAGGGAAAAAGAGCTGTTGTACTGACTGGGACAAGAACTGGACACGTTCACACTGGGGTGAGTAGTACCGCGGGAAAATGGGGCGGTAATAATACATTTTTCTGTTTTTTATTAAAAATGGTCGATCTCGAACCCATTGTTGATGTGACGACTTATATTGAATTTTGTAACTAGCTCATCAAGATTGTAACTTGCTTAGCTAAATGAATTGTGGGGTTCAGTCCCTGAGCCCATTATGTGCCTCTGTAACCCTTTCCACTACCGCCCACAAGATGGGTATGGGGTGCATAATAAATGAACTAAACTAAACTATTAAAAATGTTTTAGCTGATTTCAAGTAGTGTTAGAAAAGCGGGGGGGAGGGGCACCAGGGAAAGATGAGTTATTTGTTTGTTTAATTTACGACTTCCTCGCTTATAGTTGTAATTAATTCCCGTTACTGGGGACAGGAAGCCTGTAGTTAGGATTCCCACCTCTCCACACTCAACTATTGACCTTCATCAGGATACAAGCCAAAACAGTTGCTTAACTCCCCGGTGCCTATTTACTGCTAGGTGAAGAAACGCATCAGGTGAAAGGAAACGTACTCAAACATTTCTGTCCCGCCCGGGATCGAACCCGGGTTCCTTGATTGTAGGAGAGGCATACACCACTTTACTACAGTCCTACGTCTTCCTCTGATGATCTTCTACACATTGTAATTTCACGAATGATTGATTAATTGAGTGTTATTACCTCTATGGCTCCAGAGGCAATATCACCTAATCAATCAATTATGAAATGTCGCCGTGCAGAGAGACCTTCAGAGTAAGACCCGAGACGTCTCACACAATTATCGAAATTATAAACAAACAAATGTTGAGGTTTAATGACAGCAAAGGCAATGAGCAGCAGCTGAGAAGTAAAACAAATGTCAAGAAACGTTTTGGAGTAAGACTAATGTGAATCTGAAAAACAAAAACTCCAGAGATGAGAGCTCATAATTTAGGTTCAGATAATTGGTTCATAAGTAGCACAAGCGAATGAGGATTATAAAATGATCTCACTCAGCCTGTAGTAGTGACTCCAGATCCCGAAAATGAAATGACTCCTAAACACGTAACTGTGTCCCTAAACTGTGTGGGTAAGTTTCCCCTTGTTGACCTATCAGTAAAAGAGGTACAAATCTAACCTTAACAAACGTTATCTGACGTAGTTTTAGCCCCTCTGGGCTCTCTTTTCTTTCTCTTCTCTGTTTTCACCTCTTCTCAGCGCCATTAGACCTTTGCACAGATTTCTTTTTCCTGTAACTTCCTATGGTGTATTCCCGCCTTCTCACCATTTCCCTCACATTCTTTACCATTCTTTCTTTACACGACTTGATTAATGATCCGGGAAGGAAAGAAACGTCGCCAATTCCACTATTTTCCGATGTGAAGAGCGTCTTAACCACCTTAGAAGAAGCAAGGCACAGAAAATAGCATATATAACATTTTATACATAACTACAGTAAATATTCCGTAAAAAAACACAAAAAAAGCACAAAGAAAAGGAGATGAGGATGAGTGCTTGAGGGAACCCGGGCATGAAACGAAAAAGATTACCGAGAGCAAGTAGAGTGGGGCTCCTGTAGTGAACCAAGTGACCAGAGATATAATGGAGACAATGAGAGGTGGGACACGATATCGTTCATGCAAAACTTGCGGCTGTTGCCTGGAATGAGGCGAACAGGAAAATGACAGGGATACGAGCGATTATTTTACCTGCCATAAAAGGGTAACTCAAGTTATAGATTAACAATAAGAATGAACTTGGGATTATTATTATTATTATTGATTGTAGTGAAACACAGAGATGGGATAGTGTTTTTAGATGACATTTCGTCTGTGACGTTTAACTATGAGAGATACAGAGGGCTGGTGATTATCAAGGGAAAAAGGGGGAGAGATACGGTCATATTAGTGAAGGTGAGATGATGCCTGGGAGGTACAGAGCTCACAGACGAGAAATAATGTATTACATTATATTCTTGGAGTATTATTTTAGCGAAAAAGATGAGAAATGTTAGATCTTCCTTGCTTCTGTTTGATGATGTAGTGTTTCATGATTGCACATTCTAAACACACACACTCTCTCACTCTAAATAAAAAAAATTCTGTGATGATGAGTTTAGCATCTTTGAAGTTCATCTAAGAGGAATTATTAATATTAAAGAGTTGATTATGAGTCAATAAAATGGAGAAGATATAAAGAAATAAGAACTGATCCAATGATGTCTTGGCCACCTACCTCTCTACCTGTTGACTATAAATACGTTGGTATTTTTATTTTTGTGGCTATGATTAAGATTCTTGCTTGAGTAATATGACCACGGAATGATCGTGGTATGACCAAGAAATATGGAGGCACGACGACAGAATGATCACACGGCATGACCCCCGCTATGATCACAGCATGACCCCCGCTATAGCCACACAATAACCAAACGCTACGACCGTGAAATGACCGTGGTATGACTGGTATAACCGTGGTGTATCCACGTAATAACCGTGGTATGACCATAGTATGACCATGGAATGACCAAGATAAAACTACACAGTATGAGTGAGTGCGTTTAGAAGAAAAAAAAAAGTTATTCATTACGTACATTTTGCATGAGTAAAACATGCCCTTAGCAAAAAGAGTTCTACTGAAAAACACGAAATGAAAAAATAATAATTTCATATTTTTATTAATATAAAATAGAGATAGTGAACGAATAGTGGTTGAAGAGGTATCAGTTCTGGGGTGGGTACTAGTGTAACTAATACTGGTGGTAGTTGTGGTAATAGTTCTTGGACTGGGCAATAGGCACGAATGCCTGTAATAGTTATTACGTTGGATGTGAAAAAATGCAAAAATGTACAATTTTATAAATGAAGAATATACATATTAGTTTGCAGAGAAAATAAAACCTACCGGGGAAAAAAAATTTAGTCAAACATTTGAAGCTTTGATAATTGTTTTAGATTTTTGCCGTCAGGGGCAGAATAAAAAACTAAATCACGATTTATTTTCGTTTTTTACTTAAAAGACCGGACGTTCCCACAAAGAAGGCAATACAACATTGATAGCAGCGTTGCTTTTGTGTCAAATCATGATCAATGGCCAGGCCAAAACGTAATGTGCTAGTCCTTACCTGAAACGTGAAGTTAATCACGCTTAAATTACAATAATGCAATCACTCAGAGGTAAAATACAGTTAGCTGATTGGCTATGTTGAATGTTTTACTAGAAATGATTGGTCAGTAGTGCAGAGACGAGCATATGGCAAGGAATATATCTCGAGCACCGTGAGCATAGCGCAGACCCATTCGTTGATTGGGAACCCCTCACGTATGATTGGCTAATACACCAGGAATATGAGCTGAATGCTCTGTAGATCACCGAGATCAGCTTAATTAGGCACGAAACATCAAATGGTCAGACGTTGAAACGCTATGATTGTTCGGTAATACAGTAACACGCTTGTCTGATACAGTAATTAAGAAATCGGTACGGTTAATTGACAATTTGATTGTTTAATTCAAAAACGCCCGAATATGATTTCTGGATTTATAGCGTTAAGCCGATAGCCAGCTGCAGGAATGTGGTAATTGATACCCATGATTAAGAATAGTTGAAGGAGTCCAACGAATGTATGCTAGTGCCACTGTGGCATGAGCTATCAGTGCCAATTATCTCAATTAGGTTTGTAGTAGCAAATCACATTGGTCGATAACAATAAAAGCTCCAATTGGCTAATACAATTGAGAGAAGAGATGACTGCGCTACAGGAGTAAAAATGACAGTATGACTGGAAGCGCATAAATGGTCTTTTAACTGGTAGGTCACCGAGTCCCGTTAAAACCTTGCAGCTGATTGGTAGGGTGACGAGGGTATTTACAAATCCGGAGCTGATTGTAACGAGGCTGTTAAACATAGATTACAAATATGAAGACGATAAATAAAAGTTGCTCTTATGTAACAATATACTATATATATTTTACTGTAAATTAAACAAAAATAACCAGTAAAAATAGTAAAAATTCGGTGTGCGCGTGTGCGTGTGTATGTGTGTGCGCGCGTGTGTGTGCGTGCGTGTGTGTGTGTGTGTGTGTACTCATCTATTTGTATTTACCTATTTGTGCCTGCAGGATCGAGCATTGACTCTTGGATCCCGCCTTTCTAGCCATCAGTTGTTTACAGCAATAACTCCGGTCAAATTTCCCTATCATACCTAGTTTTAAAATTATGAATAGAGTTCATAATTTGTAGAGTTGTAGGTGGTTATCATGTCTCTCCTTACTCTTCTGTTTTCCAGGGTTGTGAGGTTCAGCTCCCTTAGCCTTTCCTCGTAACTCATTCCTCTTAGTTCCAGGACCAGCCTGGTGGCATACCTCTGAATCTTCTCTAACTTTGTCTTGTGTTTAATTAACTATGGACTCCAGGCTGGAGCTGCATACTCCAGGATTGGTCTTAAATAAGTGGTATACAAGGTCCTGAACGATTCCTTACACAAGTTTAGTGCGTGTGTGTGTGTGTATGTGTGTGTGTATGTGTATGTGTATGTGTATGTGTGTGTGTGTGTGTGTGTGTGTGTGTGTGTGTGTGTGTGTGTGTGTGTGTGTGTGCGCGCATGCGCATACAATCAGACATGAATACATGAAGCAAGATTGAATATATGCACATTTCAACATGCAAACAAAACATAACCTCGTAGTCATGCATGTTGCAACAGCGGACAAAACAGTCCACCGTAAGAGTGTCCTGACAAATCTGATGAGCGCGTAAGAAGAAAACAACAAAGAAAACGCAGCAATGGAAATAAATACATAAACAAAAAAATAGAAGAAACCATCACACAGGAAAAGAGGAAACAAACACATAAAAGCAGAAGAAACCAATACACGGGAACAAAGGAAACAGTGAAATAAAAGCAGAGATATATATCATTGGTTGATGTAATAAAATGTTCAACCTTGTCCAGCCTGTGTCAACTGTATACCGGGGGGGGGGGGGGGGGAGGTGGGGAGGAAATGGTAGAAGAGGGGAAACATTGGGGAAGTAGAAGAGTAAATGGTTAAATGAAAAGGCGAAGGAGAGGGGAAATTAAGGAATAAGAGGAGGAATTGATGGAAATTGAAAGATAGTGTGAACATTTTCAGGGAGTATGATGGATAAGGAATGAAGTGGGAGAAGGGTATAGAAGAGAGATAATGGGGGAAGGATAAGAATATGGGAAATAAAAAACAGGAATAATGAAGAAGGATAGTAGGGAACAGGGATAAGGAAAATGAGGCTGATAACTAAGAAGAGAACGCAGAGTATGATGATAATTATCTTTTAGGGAACCACGAAAGATGAGAAAATGAAGAGAAGTGGGAGAAAGAAGAGGGGGAGGAAATTGAGAAGGAGAAGGAGGAGAAGGAAGAAGAGGAGGAGGAGAAGGAAGAAGAGGAGGAGGAGAAGGACGACGAGGAGCAACAGCAGAAGCAACATTATTACAGTAGTACAGTATTGCAATATTGACAGCAGCATATATCAACAGCAACAGCAGTATTAATACTAACAACACCACAATACCAGCAGCAGCGGTACAGCACTAGACGCAGCAGCAGCGGTACAGCACTAGGCGCAGCAGCAGTAGCAGCAGCAGCAGTACAGCACTAGACGCAGCAGCAGCAGCAGCAGCACCAGTAGCACAGTAGCAGCCGTTATAAAGTAGAAGCAGCTGATATAAGAACAATATTGGCAGGAAAAGAACGAACAGCAGGAGCGGAGGAGAGGGAAGGACAGGAAGGGGAGGAGGGTGAGAGGGGGTGAGTGGGGGTGGTAGCAACACAAAGGGGCAGAAACAAAAAACATAATGGGGAAAAAGGGGTACGGGGAGAGGCCTGGAGCAGGGGAGGTTTGGCAGAGAGAGAGAGAAGGACGCGTAGGATGTCTGGTGAAGGAAGGCTTAAGAGCGTAGAGCGTGGGGGGGGGGAGTAGTGTAGGAGGATGTCTGGCGAGGATAGACCTTAGGGAGGGAGGGGAATGCTTCTTGTAGTGTGTTCTTGGAGGCGGGGAGATCACATAACGCAGAACTCGTTGGCGGCCTTAAAAAAGGCTTACGTGGGGTGGTGGAAGGTAGAAGGTGTTGGGGGTGTTTAGTTTGGGAGGCCTTGGAGGGGTAAGGGCTCATGAGGATTAATTTGGAGGCCTTGGATGGAGTAGGACTTGTAGGTGATGCCTTGTTTGAGGGTTCAGGACTCTTGAGGGATGCCTAGTTTGGGAGGCCTTGGAGGGGGTGGGGAGAGGACTCGTGAAGGAGGCGTGTTGTTGACAGCAACAAATGGGTAGATGTCGTTTTCCGTGTGATTGGTCAGCAATAACGCGGGACATTCTCTCGACTTCTTAATGCTATTACTGTTCTTGCTTAATCCTTACTCACTCCTCATAAACTCTGTTCTAGCTGCTGACTCCTCATAAGCTCGCCTCTAGCCCATAACGCCTCATGAACTCGCTTCTAAACCCCTGACGCCTCAAGCTCGGCTGAAGTCCCCAACACCTCATACTCGCATCTAGACTCTAACATTTCATAAACTTGACTGTAGCACCTTACTCCTCATAAACTTGACTGTAGCACCTTACTCCTCATAAACTTGACTGTAGCACCTTACTCCTCATAAACTTGACTGTAGCACCTTACTCCTCATAAACTCGCCACTAACCCCTCATACACCAGCCTTACTTATCTATTTATACATCAGTCTTTATCTGGCAGCTCCACACTAGCATTTTAGAATACCGTTGGGCGTAATAGATACGTTATTAATATTATATATTTTACCGTTCTTGACTCCTTTATCAGCCTCGGCACTACACCTACGGGTATTATCCTCCAGTCACTCATGTGTTCAGACCCTCTGAGGCTGCTGGTGTACACATGAGCCGCTGAGATCAAGATCCGGGCGCGCGAGGACGGCATCGTATGGTAAGTGATCGAATCCATATTGTATCACTGATAAGTTATGACATCCAGCGATCTGAACTTAAGTATGAAGAAATGTATATAATCCTGTCCATGAATACCTGCCTCATGTTAATGAGAACCATGGTTCGAATCCAAGCTGAGCTTGAGGATTATTTACTTTTATTTTTTTTATTGCTAAAGTAATTTGGAATGTGTGATGGTTGGTTTTTAATAAACTAAACTGCTTACAATAATACCAATGTCATAAAAAAGAAAGAGAAACTGATCCCAAAAGAATTAGTAAACACGTGTTGTTGCAGCTTATAAATGTCCTCCACTCATAACTGTTACACCTCAAACATTTATAAAGGTAAACAACACCAGATCTGAGACCAATTGGTAAGAGATTACTATATTTTAAATAGTTTCCAACTGTATGATTATTAGTAACACAAAATTAATCTTTACCCTTTGATCTCAGATCTGGTGTTTACCTTCATAAATGTTCGAGGTGTAACGATCGATATTACAGTCTCCGTGGTGTTGTGGTAAGACACTCGCCTGGCGTTCCGCGAGCGCTTTGTCATGGGTTCGTATCCTGGCCGGGGAGGATTTACTGGGCACAAATCCTTAACTGTAGCCTGTTTAACTCAACAGTAATATGTGTACTTGGTTGTAACAACGATTCTTCGCGGCGGAGATCGTATTCCAGGGACCTGGCCGAAACGCTACGCGTACTAGTGGCTGTACAAGAATTTAATAACTCTTATATATACCTCAAAAAAAAAATGTAGGGAGAAATATCTCCCGATACCTACAACACCGCTAGTGTTACCGTACATCTCTTACCGTACAGGTTTGTCCTTTAGGCAAGTTGAGTACTCTGCGGTACGAGATTATTCTCTAGACATGAGCCACTTATATTACTCCACTGAGTTCCAGTTGTTCTAGACTGGAACAACTTATTTTTTTAGCACTGATAATGGAGAATTATTTCCAGAATGTTTGCTTTGAACAATATATTGAAGAACACGTATGTATTTTCTCTTATACAGATGATCCTCATAAATTGTATATAAATATATATATATATATATATATATATATATATATATATATATATATATATATATATATATATATATATATATATATATATATATATATATACAATAGAATATCTGTCAGTCCCAGGTTGGAGGCCAGACGTTTGGGGATAGCCTCACCTAATTTTGTACGGGATAGATGAGTCGGGATTGGCTTAATTGAAAAGAGTGCCACTTAACACGGCGCCAAAGCTACCCCCACGACGAATCTTGCATATTCACATTTTGGCACGAACCTGGACACGCCTCCCTCTGGCTCACACGTCCACATGCCTGCAACATTTCTAAGGCCTTGCATGCCTCTTTTTATCCAACCCCTACCCCCAGAGAGACAAAGAAACAGAGAGGCAAACAGACAGAGACAGAGAGTGGCACAGACACAGACACACAGAAAGGATGTGTTAACATACGTTGGGATATCGTACATGTTCATATTTATTATTGTTATTTCTCATACTGGTCTTTGATTTGATTTTTGTGGGATGATGCCGGGTCGACCTGGGTACCGGATCTACCAGGGTACCGCCGGGTACCGCATCTTCTGTATTATAAATACAGTGTATAAAGGAATACTTATTGACTGTGAAGGGTCTATGACTTTACTGATGACGCCTCTAACCTTCCTCACATGAGGAGCATCATGGCTCTCACGCATGATGAGGCGGCGCCACTGCCTCACGCATGATGAGGCGGCGCCACTGCCTCTCTCATGATGAGGCCACGCCACTGCCTCACGCATGATGAGGCGGCGCCACTGCCTCTCTCATGATGAGGCCACGCCACTGCCTCACGCATGATGAGGCGGCGCCACTGCTTCTCTCATGATGAGGCCACGCCACTGCCTCACGCATGATGAGGCGGCGCCACTGCCTCACACATAATGAGGCGGCGCCACTGCCTCACACATAATGAGGCGGCGCCACTGCCTCACACATGAGGCGGCGGCAGGTCTTGGTTGACTCCCTTACCGGCCCCTCACAAGGTACGTCCTGCTCATTCACCCTTTACCCTTGCTAAATTAATGGGACGTGGGTCTGATAATGACAGTTTTAACTGTTAATGCCGTTTCTGGCCTTCATCTTTGGGATTAGTGAGCTGTGAGGAGAATGAATTGGTGATGTGATGGGTATTATCTTGTGGTTATGGAAGAGACTAAATTGAGTGAAACTGTCCCCCCCTTCCCTTCTCTTCTATCCCTGCAGTCCTTCGTCATCTTCACCTCCCCATCTTTTCTTCCCTTCGCGTATATTTCTGTTTCTCTTCTATTCCCTTTCACCCTTTTCTTCTACTATTTATCTTTTGCCTGGGAGGCATTATGCTACTAAATTTACATGGTAAAAGAGGTTACCCTACTGTGCCACAAAATGATTTTGAGATTTGAATGAAAATGCGCTATTTGATCGTTAGAAACGCGAAGCACTTCATGGAATTCTGTCTGTAAAAGTCTGTTAGTTTTTAGTCTGAGATCGCTCCAGCTTAGAGATCTGAATTCAAATTTAACGGCTGCGTCAGTCTTATTTGTTGGTCCTGATTAGATTTTGACGCGAATTTGGATGAAGGTAACTACAGTTTACTGCAGAGCAAATATATCTATATTGTGTTTCTCAAGAGACCATTGTATAACATTCTCCAAATGTGCGACACATTTCCGATTGGTGACGCTGCCACACTGACCAGTACCTACCCCACGAACACTACATATAGTTTTATATGTAGTTCAATATGTTCAATATATAAATACTATCCAATAACGTTGTGGTAACTTTAAAGTGCTTCCTGAGTATCAGTAACATGAGGTACACAGTGACATGAGGTACACAGTAACATGAGGTACACAGTGGCATGAGGTACACAGTAACATGAGGTACACAGTAACATGAGGTACACAGTGACATGAGGTACACAGTAACATGAGGTACACAGTAACATGAGGTATACAGCAACATGAGGTACACAGTATCATGAGGTATACAGCAACATGAGGTACACAGTATCATGAGGTATACAGCAACATGAGGTACACAGCAACATGAGGTATATATAACATAAGGGATACAACATCATAAGATATCAGTAACATACGGTATTTAGAATGGTGGAATATAATAATAGTGTTCGCTGATCTCTACAAGTCATTTATTTATGGTAGTTAGAGCTGACAGCGAAGAATTATACTCTTGTTTACTCCCTTTGGTCAGCTTGACTCACATCATTAGTCTCTTCAGCAGCACTGAGCTCCTGTTAGACCATTAAGTATGAGTCACTGTCTGGTATCTCTTTGTTTTTAGCAATATATTCCGTGGGATAATGACAAGTGTTGAGCAGTTACTGCAAGACCGGTCCCAATTGCCATCAATTGGTGGGAGGCCCGAGTCCCAACTTTCTCACCCATGTGCGGGTGGACTAGTGGTGCACTCCATAATTTGAGGAATAAACATCTCTATAAAATTACAAATAATAGCTGGAGATATTTTATAAATAATCCAATGTTTACATGCTCAAGGATTATCAAGGATTGTTTGCAAACGTTAGGGCTAGGATGGAGGGAGTTGCCATTGACCCGCCTCCCCCCGCCTACACTCCCTTCCCCGCCTGGATACGTTACTGGGTGGCAATATAATACTCACCATTACCAACCACTTCACCCCGTTATCTCCATTTGCCACTTCGTAAAAAATATAACTGTTTTCCCTAACCAGAACCGTAAGAACCCAAACAACCCACCTAACCTATCGAGGCCGCTGCATAGAAAAAAATATTGTGGTGCTTTAATTCTTTCCTAGTATGTCGTATTTTTAACGGATTGGTCGATTCCGTTAAAAATACGACGTCCTTGGTGTTAAGAACGGGTTGTGGTAGTACCCATTACCAACGTGTTGTAGTACAAGTGAGTTGCTTTCACTGTGATTGATGTACACTCTGGTTCCCATGTGGCGTAAATACAAGGCTAGCAAGATCACACAAGTGTGTGTGTGGGGCCGCCTTGCGGTCAGCCTCCTCGGCAATTATAGAAGGAACTACAAGGTGCCCACGACAGAGAAGGTTTTTGAAAAATACCTTCACTACAAGATTCGTCTTTTATTTACTTATCGCCCTGTTTTACCTGGCATGAATCACACCTCAACAGAGCGCATGCACGCACCTAGTGAATCATTTGTGAATCAAGTTACTCTGGCTTGAACCGGATATAACCTTCCAGGCGCCGCGGGCCGGAATGTGCGCTACTCATTGCATCTTGTTCATAAAGTTCCATAATGGTTCCCAGGTACCGAGGCATGGCATCAACCATAAATATACCCAAGTTCAATCATTATATGGAGTTCCAGAAGACGAACATAACGAAGGTTCCTGTTAAAAATGCATATGCCGACAAGGTCCTGGAAACTAAGGATATTTATTGCATGGTTAGACTTCCCAATCCACAGGTTGAAAAAGGAAACATAAAACTTCGATCTACAGAGCATGTCCTGTAAGCTGATATGTACTCACCTAGTTGTGCTTGCGGGGGGTTGAGCTTTAGTTCTTTGAACCCGTCTATCGACTGTCAATCAACTGGCCAACAGGTTCCTGAGCCTATTGGAATCTATCATATGTACATTTGAAACTGTGTATGGAGTCTGCCTCCACCACATCACTGACTAGTGCATTCCATTTGTTAACTACCCTGACACTGACAAATTCTTTCTAAATGTTCCTTTCTAATGGAGATAGAAAAGGGAAGAGAGAAATGAGACATGTCAGAGACACATAAAATACTCAATAGGAATTAACAAGGGGGGGGAAGGGAATTACAATCATAACAATAAAATGACAATACATGATTCAAAGTTTAAGACAACGAAGATCCATATTAACGTGAGAAAATACTTCTTCAGGGTAATAATTATAGGACAATTAAATGAACCAGACGAAGAAGCAGTAGTAACTATATCCATCCACAAGACATATAGATCGAGTCATTGCATTAAACAACCGACGGCTGGCCAGTTTGGGTGTAAGAACTGAAGTTCGACACTGACGGCAGAAACAGGTGAGCGCACACACACACTACTTGAGGTTCTCCGCATAACGTGAGCTGTCGAGGTCGTGCGTCTTGATGGTACAACACACGAAACGCAGCTGACGCCGCCTGACCATGATTGCTGACCAGAGTGAATATTCTGGCTAGAATCCGGTTCAATCGGAAGCCACAGCCCCCCCTAATCCCCTCTAAACGTCAACGAAGCGCCACGGCAGCAAATTACACGAGAAGCAAGTGGCATTTAGCTAAGAAGTTATGACAAAAATTCTATATTATCTTCATAAAACTATACACTTTTTTTTAACATAACATGTTTGTCGTCATTTCCGTCTAGCGGTGATGTAATGTGGGTCACGTAGAGGGAAAAATAATCGACATTTTAGCGGCTTGTGATACAGCGAAGTTGTCTTGATCATGTGAGTGTTTGGCAGTGATATCAAGAACCCAAGTAACACAGTGTTACAGTCAGTAGTGGTGGTACTAACAGTAACGCGAGTACTGACGGCCGTAGTGCCAGCACTACCAGCATTAGTGCAGGCGGCATGAGTGAAAGTAGTAGTAGTAGTGGAAGAAGCAGCAATACTTGCAACATTGACAATAGAAGTAGCAACAATACTTGCAACATTGACAATAGAAGTAGCAATAGTGACAGTAGTAGTAGTGGAAGCAACAATTTTGCCAACAACATTAATAGTGGCAAGAGCTAAAGGTGTAACAGAAGTAGCTGTCTTATGTTTAGACCAAGGTCTCGGGGCCAAGTACTGGAACCGGTTAGGTCTCGGGGCCAAGTACTGGAACCGGTTAGGTCTCGGGGCCAAGTACTGGAACCGGTTACGTTATTCAGCCATGTTTTCCCTTAGAACACGATCAATCAATTGTTTTCCACGCGAGTTATCATCACCGTCGCGCCGGCCGCACAACGGTGAGCAGTAAGGAGGACGTAGCTAAGTTACCTCGTCCTCCCTCGCCGCTTCTTCCGTATTTGTGCTTTGTGCTGTCACACGTTAACAAACGGCGCTGTCACGGGGTAACGAACATTGCTGTTACTCGTTAACAAACGGCGCTGTCACGGAGTAACCGTTACTGTTATAGGTTAACGAATGACGTTTGTTGTTGTTGTTTTAGATTCAGCTACTGGAAACCAATGTTCCCAGTAGCACGGGCTATGGTGAGCCCGAGGTGGACTTACCTGGCACAGGAGCGGCCGACGAATGGCGCTGTCGCAGGTTAACGAACGCCGCTGTTATAGGTTAATGAACGTAAATGTCACAGGTTAACGAACGCCGCTGTTATAGGTTAATGAACGTAAATGTCACAGGTTAACGAAGGTCACTGTTAGCGAAGGTCGAAGGTAGGCTAACATGTGTCTCCAGCCACAGTCCTTCCTGAGAATGTATAATGACCCTCCGTTTGTCTACGTTGACGTCCTGGTCTAATAATTCCGAGTCTCTTAAGTTATATGTATATTACTGAGCCACCGGTCAGCAAGGTGACGTCATGTGTGGCTCAAGAGTATGTTGTTGTTATAGATTCAGCTACTTGGATCAAGTTCCAAGTAGCACGGGCTATGGTGAGCCCGTAACTTACTTGGCACAGGAGCGGGGCAAGAAGCACGGGCTATGGTTAGCCTCGTGGACGGGAGATGTCTCCCCGTGGGCTCGGGAGTAGCAAGACATTAGTTAATAAGCCTCACCTGAGGATCCTCACCTCTCCTGCACTTGTTGCACGCTGCACTCAATCTTTCTGTCACGTCATCGAAGAACAAACCATGGCTTGCACCGTCCCTCTGGCCAAGAAAAGTCTGTGGCTTACGCCACAAACCAACAATAACTTACGCCTGTCATCTGACACAGAACAATCTCTGCTGTGGCAAACAGCCTGCAGACAGCCAGGCAAACAGCCTGGTTGACCAGTCCAGCAACGAGGAGGCCTGGTCGACGACCGGGCCGCAGGGACGCTAAGCCCCGGAACAACTCCAAGGTAACTGCAAGGTAGCACCGTTCCTCCCATCCGCTCGTCAGGGCTCTCCAGCTATACCATACCCATCATCACTACACAGGCTACTCCAACTGTGTTCCCTCTATGTAAGGTTACATAAATTATTTTGATATGAATGATGCAAGAAAAAAATAATCTACTATTGAGTGAGAAAATATATTGCATATCACTGTTATTGAATAGTGCCATGATTCCTGTAATGTGTTGCCCATCACGGCTGTTGAAGCGGTGATGCTGCACATTCAACAGCCGTGATGTACAACACATTACAGAAGGCACATCACGAACCAAGAGACAAGTATTAGAGATAAGGGAAGTGCGATAATGAAGGAATGTAAATAATTATTAACTGTTAATATTTTGGATTATTTGGATACAAACTATGGGATGACAACAAGTGATTTGAATAAATTGTGAGCACAGAAAGCCCACAAGATGAGCTCTGGGACCGCATTCTAATTATTTGGTGTAGCCAACAGCTGCAAGTTTATCATGCTAATCCTGTGAACAGGAGCACACAAGTGTTATAAAAGTCACAACAATTCCTCTGCATTTTCCACTGTATCGATAATTATAATCTTGACTATTGCAGAGAAATATTATTACACTCGCAACAATTTCTGGCTTTAAGATTACTCCTTCCCTAATAACAGTAGATCACTGCAGAAGGCTAATTTATGCAACAGTGAAATTAATCATCCAGTTAAGAGTATACGAACGTTATTTGGGCATTCTCTTGACAGCATTCAATCTTCTCCGGAAATATTATCAAACTAATTAAGCTTGGCCTCTTAAGTACCTGCCTGACAAGTAATCTTGGCTGAAGAAAAGGATCCAGAACACGACTGATGGCATTGTATACACTTAGTAAGTTAACCTTATATGAAGGTTGATTATTTAAGGAGACGGCCTAATTGATGTGAAATTTTGATGTAAATGAGATAAATGTCTCTGAATTTCGGCATGTGTTCAAAGTGATATGTGGCAGCTGTATTCTAATGATGTACTGCTATCCATTATGATCGTTAACTGATGTGTATAAACACCGCACATATAAGGCCATATGCACCTTGACCGAAATATAAATGCATAAACTAAAAATAAATCAACATCATAAATTTAGTAAATTTGTGGTGTTCGGTCATGAAAAAGTTCTGATAATTTATGTTCATATTCAAAAATTGTTCGAAGTCTATATTACCGCAAAGGTTCGTTATGAGGTCAGTACGAAACGTTTCCCTAATCAATGAAACTTTAGTCTTCTTCAGCCGTGTTCCATATTTCTGAGCTCGTATAATATATCTTATTTAGGGAAACACTAACAAAATATTATTTTCAGTATATAAGAGCAGTCCCGCTAGTCTTTTATCGAGTGTGATGAAGGGAAGTCCAGACATGTACTCACTAAGGAGTGTTTTTATGGCTGAGCAAAGCGATACTACTCCAATCACCATCAGTATGTAAACAAACAACAAACTCAATTACGAACCAGTCCAACAAGCCGAGCATGTCAACAAACTCAGCACTGAGCCAGTTCAACAAGCCGAACATGTCAACAAACTCAGCACTGAGCCAGTCCAACAAGCCGAGCATGTCAACAAACTCAGCACTGAGCCAGTTCAACAAGTCGAGCATGTCAACAGACTCAACTACTGAGCCAGTCCAACAAGCCGAGCATGTCAAACTCAGCACTGAGCCAGTCCAACAAGTCGAGCATGTCAACAAACTCAGCACTGAGCCAGTCCAACAAGCCGAGCATGTCAACAAACTCAGTACTGAGCCAGTCCAACAAGCCGAACATGTCAACAAACTCAGCACTGAGCCAGTCCAACAGGCCGAGCATGTCAACAAACTCAGCACTGAACGAGTCCAACAAGCCGAACATGTCAACAAACTCAGCAGTGAGCCAGTCCAACAGGCCGAACATGTCAACAAACTCAGCACTGAGCCAGTCCAACAAGCCGAACATGTCAACAAACTCAGCAGTGAGCCAATCCAACAGGCCGAGCATGTCAACAAACTCAGCACTGAGCCAGTCCAACAAGCCGAACATGTCAACAAACTCAGCACTGAGCCAGTCCAACAGGCCGAGCATGTCAACAAACTCAGCACTGAGCCAGTCCAACAAGCCGAACATGTCAACAAACTCAGCACTGAGCCAGTCCAACAGGCCGAACATGTCAACAAACTCAGCACTGAGCCAATCCAACAAGCATACTAACGCCAATATTCGCCCCCTGAAGCGAACCGGCTTTACCAGTCCAGACGATAAGTTACAACGAGAAAATAGAACTACGGAATAATACAAGTCAACACTTCAAAGAATCTATCAACGAACTGTATTTGGTACCAGGAAAACATGCCAAAGATGAAAGGACTAGCATAATTGAACGTAGTTGAACAGCTGACAGGCACATTGTATGTCTGCACCGTAATTATTAATAATCAAAGAGTACAAAAGCAATGGACGCATAAATCTTACTAACAGTAATAAGTGTTAGGGGCTTACCTGCTTTGTACTGATGCAATCTTTGCCTTCCAGTATTTAAACATTGCTTAAATACTGGAAGGCAACACACCATCTTACTAGAACTATATATATATATATATATATATATATATATATATATATATATATATATATATATATATATATATATATATATATATATATATATATATATATCATTGGTGCGAGTAGTCACGAGTATATATATATACTCGTGACTATATATATGCGAGTAGAACCGAGTATATATATATATATATATATATATATATATATATATATATATATATATATATATATATATATATATATATATATATATATGTACTCGGTTCGATGATTTCTGTGTTGTTTGTTAAAACATCTGCGAGGCAGATGTCAAGATGATTTCTGTGATGATTGTTAACAAACAACACAGAAATCATCGATAGATACAGCGATAGCAGGCGGCTTGACATCTGCGAGGCACTACATATCAAAAAGTCATCACCAGCAATCAAAAGCCAATTAATGCACAACTATATTCTACCCACTTCAAGACTCCGTACTAATATAGAAGCATCAAGAGGAAGTATGGGCCAATAGGCCCTTTGCAGTTACTTCAATTCTTCCCTCTCATTTATCCAATTTATACCCATTGTACCGTGTTCTGTCTTGTGTTAGTCAAAAGTTTGGCTGTAGTAATTGACTGGGTTTGTTTGATATGTAATGCCTCGCCAATATCCAACCTTCTATTGTTGTATCTATCAACTATTTTAGTGTTATTTGTCACAATATGTTTGGTGATGATCTGGTGATTTAGCCTCTTGTGTGTAGAGGCTATGTTTTCCTTGGTATAGGGCCCTGCTGTTTGCACATTGTCAGGTGCCTTGAAAGAAATATTGTTGTCTTACCTATTTACTGAGATCATTGGAGCTGACAGTTCCTAAATGAGCATGTGAAGGCATAGACGACATTCGTTCCTTTTCAAGGCGTTGTGTTTGGTGTCAGGAGAGTTTTTCATGAGCAAGTTGGCAGTCTTCTTGATATTATATTATTAATTCAATCTTCTGGTTATCAGTAGAAGTCACGTTAATAATGTACTTCAGGACTCTTTCTTTCGTGTTGTGGGCCGTGGAAAAGAAGTTCTTGTATAATATTTTAATAGGAATAGAGACCTGTGATGTACTTTTGGCTGTTTCGTTTGCGTTAGCATGGCAGCTCACTGCTCTTTTAATGATCTCTTTGACATATCCGTTAGTGTATCCATTATTAACTAGGTCCTGCGTTACTCTACCGAGTTCCTCATCAATATCTGCTTCCGACTGGAGTTGTGTGAGAGAGAGCACAGTTGACAAAGGCACTGACAACACTCCACCCATATCTATCAGGCCTCTCACTTCTAGCATTAATGAACATACCTATGCTTTTTTGGAGTGAAGACTGCAGTATGAAAGCCACCATTCCTTTCCGAGACTGTTGCGTCTAGGAAATATAACCTTTACTCTCCATCTCGTAAGTGAATTTTGGCACTGAACTTCGCTCGAATGCACCCTGAAGCTTCAGCAAGTGTTCAATATCAGGTATCTGTAGAAATATGTCACCTACGTACCTACATTAGATGTTTATTCCAAATGTGACACAGAGAGGTAGCTCAAGCTCATTCCAAATGTGGCAGAGAGAGGTAGCTCATTCCAATTGTGACAGCCTCTAAAGTGTACACCAGCGTTAATCAGACGACGGGGAGTGTAAGACTACATGGGGGGGATTTATTATTTCATAATAACTACATTTATTTATTTATTTATTTATTTATTTATTTATTTATTTATTTATATATATACAAGAAGGTGCATAGGGATTGTGAGGATACATAGCATAGTAATTACATTCTTGTAATGTAATTACATTAAACATGTATTAAACATGTATTAAACATTTAATACATGTTTTCTATTTATTATCTTCACGGAATTGCAGATTCTTTGTATCGTCACTACGACGCCTACAAAATGTTGCAATTCTCCGTATTTCAACACGTTGGAATATTCTGAATATTTCATATTACCTATTTCATTTAATATCCGTTTTCTTATTCAGTTACTCTATCACTCTTCATTTCCCTATCAATATATTTCTCCATCACACTTTCACCCTTGTTTTATATGTATCTCTCAAAGGTTCTATACAGCTCTTTCACTCTAGTCCTCTATCTCTCACTCTAGTGCTTTGTTTATCTCCCCAAGGTTCCTCTCTTTCGTATTCTCCTCCCTCTTCTGTTAGTCATGCCTCCCCTCTTCAACTCTTCTCCCTTCTCTATACTCCACATTTCTCCTCCCTCTTCCCTTAGCTTCACCCCTTTTTATCCTTCCTTCCCTCTTCTACTCTCCGCCTTCCCTCTCTCTACTCCTCATCTTCCTTCCTCCCCTGCTTGTCATTCCTTCCCTCCTCTCTTTCTCGCCTCTCTCCATTCCTTATCTTCCCTCTTACCTTGCTTGTCTTTCCTCCTCTCTCTCCACTCCCCATGTTCCTTATATCATCCCCTGCTTGTCCTTTCTTACCCCCCCTCTCTCTCTCTCTCTCTCTCTCTCTCTCTCTCTCTCTCTCTCTCTCTCTCTCTCCCCTCCCCTCTTTCTCTCTGCCTTCCCCTCTTTCTCTCACCCCTCCCCTCTCTCTCTCTCTCTCCCTCCCCTTCTCCCCCAGCTTCTTCACCCCTACTGGTCCTTCAGCGCCAGCATGGCTCGTCGCTGATGACCTCAACGTATTGATCAGCAACCGAATTAAACAATTAATTAAGAGCCGTCGGAAACAACACACACACGCGTACTTGTTTAATATTCAGCCGCCCATCTCCCTGCCCTCGTTATGGCAACATCTCCAACGGTTATCGGTTAGCCTAATTGGCCGGTTTTTTATCAGAATGCTCAAGGGAAAAGGCCATGTAGACGTTTCCCTTTTTCGTGAGAATGTTTATCCAGCGAGAAGTATGAGAGGGGAAGGTCGTTCTCTTAAGGAGTTTATCACTATCAATTTGCACATGACAAACCATTTGTCTTCCGCGTGCCGATAATATTGAAGTAGTTAGTGCTTTAGGGCTGCAGGCTGGTTCGCTATGTAGCACGCTGGGCTGGGCTCAGGGTAAACGAGTCATCGCCGATGTTTAACGTAGCCGTGTTTGAGCCTAACGATTCCTTGACGTTCAACGAAATAAACGTAACAGGGAAGGAGTGGTGGTGACTATGAAACCTGTCTTCAAAATATTACCCAAAATTATCGTTAATCCAGCAGCCGTCCGTGTATTTATATATGAAAACACTTTACTTGCAAGTAATTCACAAACACTTAAGCAAGTACTTTCCTAGAGCACTCCCACGCTTACTTCCCATGTTGGAAGCACATCTCTCTAATTGCTCCACATACGTACTGGCAAATACCTATTCATCATCAAAGCAAAAGGTCACTGAGTTCGCAACATACAAGTCAAATACTAACTTGTTAAAATATACGTGTCAGACAAATAATTGCCAACAGAACCAAAAAACACATAATATATGTAGGTTCAAGAATCGACTTGAGAATGGTCCAGGACGGACCGAAACGTCGTCGTCCCTTCACCTTCTAGTGTGTGGTCTGGTCAACACATAACATAACCTACCCTTTAGCCTAACTGTAAACTAAATTATAATACATCATAAAATAAATTATGTAATTGAGAAAATGCCGTTTTTTTAATTAGTAAGGAAAATTTTATATGCCTCTGGGGACGGCCGCAGCTTGGACGAGCATAGCCTGAGGATCATAGTTGTGATGGGAGTTGAAAAGAGCCACACAAAGAAATGCAGAGAGACCTGTCAAATGTGATCCAAAGCAGAATAGGCTAAATTCACTCAGAAATGGTGATCAAGTTCCACACACAGAACCGACAGATACAAAGAGTTAAGGAGTAGGTTTAACTATGCCGTTAAGTTCAGGGACTTAACCAAACGTATTAAACAGAAAGTGGCATAACAAATCCCTGTTGAAATCAAGGTCAAGGAACTGTGACTTGCCACGCAACGAGCAGAGTGGCAAGTTCCACGACTGAAACGACACAGGGTTAAAGTATGAGAGTACTTTATTACAACGAAAGCTTTGGCAAGTGCAACTGTTGACAGGCTGGCAAAATACGGTCAACAAACTGGCGAAACAAATTCAGAGGATGGCGTAGCGAGTTCAAAGGTTGGTAAAAACAAGTTCATTGGCTAGAATAACAAGTTCAGAGGGTAGTTTAGCAAACTGGTATAGATAGTACACAGGCTCGTGTGTCAAGTTCAGAGGCAGGTGTAAGGAACAGAAGGACTAATTAACAAGTTCAATGACTGGAGTAGAAGCACGACTGGTTGAGTAGCAAGCTATTATGAGCAACGGAGATGTTTAACGAATGATGGAAGAAATTAAACGAGCAATGATACGATTGAGAGAGTGATTAACGCACTAACCTAACAGTCCAAGGGTTCCGTGTTCGATTCCCGTTATGACTGTAGTGTTGTTATAAATTCTGTTAAAATGTTTGCCAGAGCATAGCCATCTTCCCACCAGTGTCGTAAACACCCAACTGGTTCACATATGAGAGAGGTGCGCGTCCAGCTCTTCCCCCATTATAATGAACCCAAACACGAAATTTAAGCTTGCTTGCAACCTAGTCCCCCCTCCCCTCCCCTCCTCCAAAAATAGTTAACTATTGGTGAAGAAAGATCATCGATCGTTACTGAAGTTCAATGATTAATAGAGGAAATTTAACGAGCAGTAGAGCATGTTTAACGAGTGACGGGAGGTAGCTCAACGAGAAGTGAAGATCCATTCATCGAGAGAAGGAAGGAAGTAAGTCCAAAACGTTGAATAGCCTCACGCTGGAGCGCCATGGCGAGGGGCGTCATCGTACCCTTGCACAACCTGTAACAAATGAACCGCGCCGGAACACAACCTCCGTCCAAAACAAAGCCGCAGAAGATTGAAAACGAATTGAATCTCCCCACCAGCAAACTTCCCTCTGCATCCATTTCCCTATAGACCCCAATCATCACCCTTTCTACTCATTTTCAGCTTAATATCCAGCAATCCATTAATCCACACATCCATTTATCCATTCTACTGGAAACCGGCTTGCAGCGATCAGTTCAATTAGCAAGCCAATCAGTTGTGTGCCTACGGTATGTCGATCTGCGGCAAACTGAGGCTAAACTCTGCCAACTGTGTGCTTCTGAGCTTAGTTCTCATCCGCCACTTTTGGTTGCTGCCGCTCTTGCTCTGAAGGCTATTTTGTGGCAAGGTTTAGCTACTCTCCTGAGTGTTTATCTCTTGCATTATATGTATTTTGTAAGTATAAATAAACAGCTTTAAGTCATATCTTGCCTTGTTCCTTTCATCGTTCACTCTGGCGTGTGCCGAATATCGTTGAAATTTGTTCAGTAAATTGTTGGAAGCGGTGAGCGGTGTTTTAGTGGTTCTGTCTTGTTGATCTGTCCAGCTGACCGGAGTAATACTTGTTGCTATGTATTGATCATTCTCCGATGCTGTTCGGGCCAATACATGTTGTTTACCCCTCTGTTTCTCCGTGAACAAATTGTGCAGTAACAGAGAGTCTCTGTCCTTGGCTCTGTTCTGTGAGTTCTTTATCACTGAAGAAAGAATGAGGAACCAAATGCATATATCAATCTGTCGATAGTCATACTATGAGGAGGGTTAACTTACGAATACATTTAACTTCTTCTAATATACATTATACATCACGATATTGTGTGATACATGTTAGAAAGGATGAGATCAATGATTCTAGCACGAAAATATATTTTCATATGTGATTATTTCTGTATTCCTGATGTTCTTCTTCCACTGAAGAAGGATGATGATCGTTCTTCTTCTTCTAATCACCCGCCTTTCTAACCAATGTATTTTTCCTCTATTATCTCTATTTCTATTTCATTATTTGGAATTATTTTTTTTGGTTCAATTTCCTCTATTTTCTGTCTTAGTCTTTCCTTCATGGTCTGCCATTGTTACATTGTTCATCACGTGTTAATTTCTTCGTGATTTACCCATACACACATTTATATTATATATATATATATATATATATATATATATATATATATATATATATATATATATATATATATATATATATATATATATATATATATAGAGAGAGAGAGAGAGAGAGAGACGATCTTTAATCTTTGCATATCTAGCATGCAAAGATTAATCAGAATAATCCTACTTTTAACTTTCAATTACTCGTTGTGTTTGAGTCCAGAAGGAAGCTGCGACGGTTGCAAGACTCATCATTAAGGACAAGTTACGTGATACATATGGACGCCACCGGCAACATTACCAATAAGTTCTATGTAAAATGCAACATATGTGTGTGAAACAAACGCCACGTGCAGTTCCATAATCATTTTCTTGACTCCCTCGTAGACGCTTGTAGCACAGTGTGTGTGTGTGTGTGTTTGGGAGGAGAGTAAGTATATTACTTATTTTAAGGGGTAAAATTGTAATATAGACAATATGGCACTTGTACGTTGTGGGGAAGACTACAGTGAGTCAACAATTATAATCTGCAACTATACAGAATATATTAATATAATTATTAATTATACAAGCATTAAATATAAGCATTCACGACGAAGAGGACAAGAAGAATAAATTCTGAGAAGTGATTCACAAGATGAAGAGGAATGTGATGGAGCTGAGTGAGACTAAATGGAAATGGGGTGAGAAAGAGAAAGATGATAATTGGATGGTGTGGCCAGAGATAGATGAGAAGGGGAAGGAGCTAAGGGAGCAGTAACAACTTTGTACGGGCGACTGCACTTGTAAAATTACTAATCAGTTGAGCAAAACTGAATGATTATTGTAGAGTGTAGCGAAATGTTGGTGTGCAGCCACGCCACACAATCCTCACCTTTTAAGTGGATTTTTTGTTAATCAGATACGTTCGAAACTTCATAACCTACCCAACCTATCGAAGAGAACTACCAGTTTTTTGAAGGAACTGGGTTCTAGGCTAATTGAAACAACAAGAGACCCTAGAGCTACCAGCTTCCTTTTCCAGCGCCTCAGTGTGGCGATACAGAGGTGAAACGCACACTGCATTCAGGATTCCTGCCCGCCATCTGAGGAGCTGGAGGAACTCTACAACTTATGATAATCATCTGTGTAATTCCTTTTTTTAGTAACAAAATTTAAATAAAACGAATAATATATATATATATATATATATATATATATATATATATATATATATATATATATATATATATATATATATATATATATATATAATCTTTTGAAATTGAATGTCTCTTAATCCTGATATCATTGTTAACTATATTACCCCTTGGAAAGATGTACAGGTCTCTATACATGATGCACCCATCAGTTTAAAACAAACTTGCAACAAACTATGAGATGCATAACAACGGAAGCTATTGACAAGCATCTTCAAAATCTCAAACCAATTGAATTGTATGTGTTTACATATGGTTCTGTGCTATTGGCACAGGTAGAACAGGTTGTACATATGCAATATAATCAAAATAAATAGTCATATCTAGCATGCAAAGATTAAACAAATGTGCAACTACAGCACAAACGGAACTATTGGGCACTAATCTAACCAATGATTACCTTAAACTAAATGGGGGTGGAGTGATTTTTTGTGATTAAAATTGCATTGCAGTCTGTAAATAGCCCATCACAATTAATGTCTGAAGTCGCTTGTAATATTAAATGGATTGTGACTTTTACCAACAATAATAACTTTTGAATAAAAGTTGTGTATTCACCTAATTGTGGTGCGGGGGCTAAGCTTCGGCTCTTTGGTCCCGCCTCTCAACTGTTAATCAACTGGTGTACAGATTCCTGAGCCTACTGGACTCTATCATATCGACATTTGAAACTGCCTGGAGTCTGCCTCTACCACATCATTTCCTAATACATTCCATTTGTTAACTATGACACTAAAAAAGTTCTTTCTAATGTCTTTATAGCTCATTTGAGTACTCAATTTCCACCTGTTTCCTCTAGTGCATGTGCTCCCTGTGTTAAATAAACTAACTTTATTATGTTCCTTTTGAGATTGGGCGACACGAATCCCACATACCCCCTCAACCCCCCCTCCAACAAGCCACCCCACAAGCACCATCGACCCCTCACACAAGCCCCCCCCCCAACACTCTGTAACACTGTAGTTCATAACATCATTCTCGTGACACTTAAACACACTATACTGGCAGGGCGACCACCATTCCCGGAGTTATAGTGAAGCTGACGACGGGAAAAAAACATGCAGCTTACGGTCGCTCTCTATGTAATTATATAATGTAATAGTTATTTAACATTTAATGGCCACTGCATAATTTTGTCAGCTGGCCGCTCTCCGAAGCTGCCCACAGCGGACAGGAAGCATTTTATATTCTCATTCAATAAACATGTTATCTAAATTAATAACCTGCAAATATCGTCATAATTTATATTTATGTTAATCTGGTTATTTGTTTAATAGTCGAGAGAAAAACATTCCCTTCTATAAGGAAGATAATTTTTACATTTAGCAAAAATGTAAAATTTTCTGTAAAAAATTATTTAAATCAAATGTTCTCTGTCGTTGAGAAAATTGTCCCCCATGTACAACAACATAGAATATTATACCCGTGGTCTGACAATCGTCATATATAAAGTGCTTTTTGTCTAAGCAGGAGCGTACGGTCTAGGCAACCCACTGAACCTCCCGAGGCCGATGCTTAATAGGATAAGAAACCGTCAATATTAAGGCTGTTTCAATATTAGAAAAGTGCCGGAATTTTAACGCTGTTGGTGAGAAGCACAGGTCTTGAAATGGGGTGATATCATTGCTTTACAATACCGGAATGTATATGCTGTTTGTAATATCTGGCCGCTAATTATGTTGCACCTCCTGTAACTAGTCACTCCCGCTAATTGAATAGTGTAGTGATTTCCGTTAGATGTAGTGTATAGTGCAGAGCATCTCACTAGCTGTACTGCAGCACCACCTACTAGTTGTAGTGTAGTAACACCCACTAGTTGTAGTGTAGTAACACCCACTAGTTGTAGTGTAGTAACACCCACTAGTTGTAGTGTATTTAACCCACTAGCTGTTGTGTAGTAACACCCGTTAAAGTGTATTTTATTGTTATTATCTGCTATTACAGTAACGCATTATCTGCGCTAGTTGCCTTCCTACACAGTTCATTGACTGATGTTTACACAAATCAATATATGCAGATATTCAAATATTTTGTTGTATCGTATTTTAATTAAAAAGCACATAACAGCAAATATATATATTTAAAGGAACAATAAGCATAGTTATAATTAAAATGCATTTAAAAGTCATATTTTGAATCAATCATCGAGGAGACTCCCTTTGTATAATTCAATGAATTGAATTTACATATAATATACGTGCACATACACAATACCCTAGGGACCTGGAATGTGAATTTCAATGTAACAAAAATAATGAACATGATTAAAAAAATGTTCGGGAACCTACAGCAATCCTATCTAGATACGATTCCAGTAAAATGTTTGTAACAACGATTCTAACAAGATATGTAGCAACGAGTCACTAAGATGCTATGAAACAACGATTCCAGCAAGATGTTACGTAACACTTCCTGAGAGATGGTGCCCATCTAAGAGACATTAGAAGGATGGTTAGTATAATAAACCCACACGAGGAAACGAGCTAGGAAACGTTTTTGTTTTGTTGATTATAGATACTTTCCTAAAAAAAAAGGTTCTCCACTTTGCAACAGGAAGAAAACGGTGACTTGAGGGTTGCAAGATCTTACTTACTCTCTTCTTTTACAGTCTGTTCACTTGAAAAAGTTAAGTAAGTCCCAGCTGCGTCTGGGTTTAAGTGACTGGATAAACAAACCAACGGGTTTTCTTCCAATTGGGTGGTGTTGTACACGGTGCTATGGTGCTATGGTCACTCACAAGATGAGTGACTGCCCAAAAACTAGCTCTTTGGGGCACAATTAAACCTAAATTATATGTTGCAACGATCGTAGGAAAATGCTATACAGCAATGAATCTAGCAAAATGACATGTTTTATATCCAAGAATAATGAAACACAAACCTACTTAATCCGTTTAGCGCGTAATATTAACCCCACCTTCAATGCTTAGTACAATTCAAATATACAATACGCTAAAGAGAAGTAGATACAAGGAATCTCATATAAAATATTATGTTTAATAACTTGAGAAATATATACAATATTTTTCCATTACTCCAGAAACGTAATCATTTGCGATAAATCACGGTATGAATTTAATGTGAAAATTATGTAATAAAATAGTTGGATAAAATGAATACGTCAACTGAATTAAAGATCTCTTTAATATAATTGCTAACCTATAAATCATATTTAAATGCAATTATTCAAACTGAAAGTCAAATCTTTAGGATCATTCATTGAAAATTTACCTTTACGAAGAAAACAAGACAGAGGAAAACAATTATAAGGAGAAAGCGTTAAGCCAGTACGAGTACGTAGCAAAACGTACTCGTACTTTGAAACGGACATATATGCATAGATCTGGGAAAGGAGAGAAGAAATAGTGCCCAACTATTTGAATCATCGAGGATCGAACGCCGAACTGCAAGAAACGAGTCCGTCGCTTTACCGACCAGTCCAAGTGGCTGGGGAGAAGACCGTTTTACTCCTAATATCTACTTGGTGTAAGTAATGTTAAACAAGAGATATTTTTAGTAACAAATAATAACTTACAGTTGCACTGAACATGGGGAGTTGCTGAGCTAGTTAACCTCTCAGTTGCATCACTAAGTACACTAACAAAATTATTATATAATACACACGTAAACATTTCAATACGGCATGATGCTGTATATACAAAAAATCCTTCAAGGTGTCGCCGGAGGGTGTAGAGAGTGGCGAGAGAGCCTTCTGCTTCACTATCATAATCTTATCCAGCCAGAGAAGAAATGTTGCTTAATAGTTGCTTTCCCCCCAAGATACATTACTGTGAACAAAAATGTTTCCTGTCACCAGTTTTTCCTTTGAGGCTACGTCCCCTCCTACCCCCCCCCCCCCACACACACACACACACACACACAGCAGAACCGACAAGAGTGGCAGAAGTGTCCTGACCCGTGACACCAAAACAATCTATTACTATCACCGCCCTATAATAGGTCATTAATTACGCCTCGCTACTATTCTCGAAGACAATACTGATGGCTGAAGATGAATCACATTACCATATAACAATAGGGAACAATGGGAAAGCTGCTACCAATGTGGACTCTGAAAGAGGTGTTGATAGGAAATACCGAACAATTTTAGGAAGTTGAAGTTGTTTCTCATTTCCTCAATAATGGTTGTTAAGATTGAGCCGAGTGCGGTAATGCTTGCTGAATTACGGGTTGTCTAGTTGCTTATTCATTGTGTTTCCTGTTATGAAAATGGTTGTTATAATCGGTAAAAACCTTTCAGCTCCATCAGCGGTAAATTATGTGTTAAGAAGTTACTGTACAACAGAAGTCTGTGATTTTCACTTCTGATACATTCTAAAATAGACCTTTCAAGCATTTACTTAAAATCTGAATATTTATATAAAAAAAATTCTTGTTTATAAACAAAATACCATAACCCGCAAGAAGTCATCTTACTTTTACCAAAAATTATATATATTTAGCGTGATTTAGCACTCGAAAAATATCTTCAAGCTATACAACAATATGGTGTTTACTAGAACCTATTATATAAAAATCCTAATGCATGCCTTGAATTTGAGTTTTACTTGTATAGTAAAGTATGCGGAAAACCACAGAGAAATGGGAAAGCGGAACGGTTTAACGTCTTTGGCTAGCCAGAGCCTTTATCAACAACAGACTGGCTCAGTCTGATCGTCAGTTGTATAGTATAGCATAATATAATATAGAATAGTATACTGTATATATATAAATCCCGAAGAAATTAACAAGTGATGAATAATGCGATGCTGTAGACCACGAAGGAAAAAATGAGACAGGAACTTCCTTATTAAGTACCTTGCGTATTAATGCATCCTTCTGAAGATGTATTTTTTAATACGAAAGTTCTTAAAGAAGGTCATGTATATACAACAACATCAACAATTTTTCCTTCGTGGTCGCCAGTGCCATATATTGTATATATATATATATATATATATATATATATATATATATATATATATATATATATATATATATATATATATATATATATATATATATATATGTATATATATATATATATATATATATATATATATGTTATATATATATATATATATATATATATATATATATATATATATATATATATATATATATATATGTTATATATATATATATATATATATATATATATATATATATATATATATATATGTTATATATATATATATATATATATATATATATATATATATATATATATATATATATATATATATATATATACATATATACACATACATACATACATACATACATACATACATACATACATACATACATACATACATACATACATACATACATACACAGGTTAAATGGATGCTACACTGAACTGACGTGCTATATTGAAGCAGATATGGGGATCTAATTTGTACATGCCAGGGCTTATATTAAGGCTGTTGTTACATAGTTTGATCAGATCGGACTCAATCACATTTCGTTCAACGAAACCCTTACGCTTAACAATACATTTCGCCCCTCTGAAGTCGATAGAATGATCCGATAAACTGGAATGTAAATATAATGCACTGGAGGGCTGGGCTGTATGAATGACATATGAATGTTGTTTTAAACGTGAGGAAAGATCTTTACCAGTCTGACCGATGTAAACACGTGCACAACCATTACAAGGGATGGGGGTACACACAACCCGCTACAGACGAGGGCGAGTTCTTAACTAACAAGGACTTAACTGTATTATTATTTTTGAACAGTGGCTAATAGTAAGGTTTTTCAGGGCTTGGGCAAGATTTTTTTAGCCCATCAAAATAGGGTAATACCAGCGATTTTTTTTTAGTTCTGGTTTAGACTTGGGAGTTTGTTTGTAGAACGTCCCTTTTCCTTGCCCAAACGTGACATCCAAGAACGATTTTGGGTATTTTATCTTCTTCCCAATTTCAAATATATTCGTTATTCCTTCATAAAAAAGAAAAATCCGGGCTGCAAACTTTCAGAGCTCTGAGAAACATTCCAGAAAATTCTGCCCGCTTAACCTGATGACGATTTGAGTAAAAATGAACATTTTTATTTGTGTATCAACATTATTTGTGCTCGTATGTTCGTTTTACTCATATCGCATTTACTGCACCTTCTGTTATTCTGTATCAGCCATAACAGTTAATTTACGATCTATGACATACATATTCATGACTGTATGTGACTGTATGAGTGGGACACGAAGACCCTACAGACCCCTTTAGCAATAAGCCAATTTTGCTAGTGCATCTCTACTGGCTTCTAGTGATTGCTTTCGATTTGTGGACGCGAAAGAAAGCCTCTCAGAGAGTATTCCTGCAAAACGGTTTTGATGGCAAAAGAGAATCCTTTTGCCTGAGGTCTCCAATGTGGAGTGTTTGTCATAGCCAGTGTTGTTTATCTCTACTATCGAGTAGTCGGCCGCGAACAGTGTGTACTCACCTGTGTGTGTGTGTGTGTGTGTGTGTGTGTGTGTGTGTGTGTGTGTGTGTGTGCGTGCGTGCGTGCGTGCGTGCGTGCGTGCGTGCGTGCGTGCGTGCGTGTGTGACAACAACAATATTTTATATCATATTTTATATCAACAATATCTTTTGACAACAATATTTTCTGTAGGCATATATCACTGAATGTGACCGAAAGGGTGAAATCAATAATTCGAGCGCGAATCTTCTCTATTTTACTTCTACCTACCGTATGTCTAACTTGTGTAGTTTCCGGGGATCAATGGCCACGCGGCGCGGTCTCCGACCAGGCCTTCCGGTTGGTCGTCTGGTCAACCAGGGTGTTGAACGCGGCTGCTCGCTGACGTATAAATCACATACACATCAGAATACCTGGTTGATCTGGTATTATTTGGAGGTGTTTGTCGAGTTCTCTCTTGTGACTCTGTGAGAGGCCGGCCAGTTATGTCCCTTATGTGTAGCGGGAGAATGTTGAAAAGTCTTGGGCCCTTGATGTTGATAGAGTTCTCCCTCAGCGTACATATTGCACCTGTGTTTTTCAACGGGGGTATTTTGCACATCCTGCCATACCTACTGGTCTCATGGGATGTTATTTCTGTGTTCAAATTTTTAACAAGTCCCTCTAATATCTTCCACGTGTAGATTATCGTCTGTGCTCTAGAGAATACAGATTTAAATTTTTTAATATCCCAATAAGTAAGATGACTTTTAAGAGTGTATTCTAGCGGTATAGGATCTTTGTACGCTCTTTAGGTCAGCAATTTCTCCGGCTCTGAATGGGGCTGTTAGAGTGCAACAATATTCCACTTTTGAGAGCACTAGTGTCTTAAAAAGTATCATCATTGGTATATCATCCCTTGTTTGGAAGGTCCTTATTATCCAACCTGTCATTTTTCTTGCAGTCGTGACAGCTGCTTTATGGTGTACTGTAACGGTATGGTCTTCTGACATGATTACTGCTAGATCCTTTACATTGCTTTTTTCGTTCTATAGTGTGATTTACTTCCGTTTTATATATGTTTTCCGGTTTTAAATTTTCATTTTTTTTCCAGAGCGCAGGAGCTGGAACTTATTTTCATTAAACATCATATTATTATTTGTGGCCCACCGAAAGACCCGATTTACATCTGATTGGAGGTTTGCCGCGTCCTCTATACTGTCTACTCACGTGAAAATCCTATTATCATCTGCAAATGATGATACAGTGCTGTAGTTTGTATCCTTGTCTATGTCTGATATTAGGATGATAAAAAGTACCGAAGCAAGTACGGTACTTTGGGGGACTGAGCTTTTCACAGTAGATGACCTGGATTTTATTGTGTTGACTATTAGACTGCGGTCTGTTCGTCAGGAAGTTGAAGATTCATCGTCCTACTTTGCCAGTAATTCCTTTTGTACGCATTTTGTGCGCAATAATACCATGATCACATTTGTCGAATGATAGTGTCGAATGTCGACATGTCTCACATCTGTCCACGATAGATAGACAGATGTGAGACAGACAGACCCGAGCAACCCACACACACACACACACGTTTCTGAAACGTTAAACACAAGACTTCACTTTCATCTCTTCATTTAAGATATCATTTATCCCAATTTTTTGTACAACAATATCTGGCTACCTGGGATGTATTCCACTATCACTGTGTTCATTTTCCTGCCCATAACTCAACGTGTTTTCCCCCACAATTCGTGTTTCTAGTTTCAACCATTCACTGTACTACTCCCCCCATGATCGTGTAAATACAAGGCCAGCAACCTACTCTCTAGAAATAAAATATTGTCTGCAAATACGTACATTGATTGGGTTCAGTTCTCCATGCGTGGTCAACATTCGTGACATATTTGTATTGTTCTTTATTGCCATTCTTTGTAGCTTGTGTAATATTTTGTTGCGATTCTTAGTATTTTGGGGGTTTCTTTGTTGGGATTCTTAGTACTTTGGGGGTTTCTTTGTTGGGATTCTTAGTACTTTGGGGGTTTCTTTGTTGGGATTCTTAGTACTTTGGGGGTTTCTTTGTTGGGATTCTTAGTACTTTGGGGGTTTCTTTGTTGGGATTCTTGGTACTTTGTGTAAGTCTTTGTTGGGATTCTTTGTAGTTCGCGTAACTCTCTCTTGTGATACTCAGTAGTTTTCATAATTCTTTGCTGTGATTCTTTGAAGTTTTGATCATTCTTTGTTGGGATTCATAATACTTTGGGCAATTCTTTATTGTGACTCTATAATTTGGGTATTTATTTGTTTGTATTCTTAGTAGATTGTGTAATTCACAAACTTTACACATTACAATAAATTGCAATTCTTCGTGCTGGTACACGTTCCTAGGGTGGTTAGTATTGACACATGTTCTTTGAAGTGTATTGTTGCCAAATGTTTCCTGGTGTTTATAGTTGGTACATTGTTTAATGTTTTCTGGTGTTTTAATGTTTCTTAGTATTGAATGTTTCTTAGTATTGAATGTTTCCTGGTGCTTATTGTTTCTTGGCGTTTATAGTTGGAACAATGTTTAATGTACATTACTAGATGTTTATTGATTATAATGGTGATGAAGATGATGAGAATGATGATGATACTAATAGTGATGATATTGATAATGATAACAATACTTATGATATTAATAATTATGATAAAAATAATAATTATGATAATAATTATGATAATAATAATAATGATAATAATAATAATAAAAATTATGATAATAATGATTATGATTATAATGTTAGTTATGAAAATAATAATAAAGACGATGCTGATCATGACGACGACGACGATGATAATGACGATCATGATAAGAATGATATTACAGATGTCTATAATGATAATGACAATGATGGTAATGATGATTATAAAGAATGACAATGATGGTAATGATGATTATAAAGAATGACAATGATCATGATAATGATCATACCGATAATAATGATAGTGAGAATGATCACAACTCCGGATGCATGATTTTTATTATTATTATTATTAGTCGCTATTATATTATATTTATTATATTGTAATATAATTTATTTTTATTATATTATATTTTGTTTCACATCTGAGCGTTGCTTTCAAATCCTAAAATTTCAGCCGAGTAACTAACTCTTTCCTCTCCCCCCCCCCCCCCCCCCCCCCCGCCTGATCGCTTGGTAATAACAGGTATGAGTTATTGGACAAACGAAATGTGTCTCTGCAGGACAAGCCTTTGTGATCGTTTGTCATAATCTTGGACAGAAAAAAACTGACTACTGCTTAAAATACCACCTGACACTACATATATATGTAATAATTTAAATGGGTTTATGATACTAAAGGAAAAATGGCACAGTCATTTATAGTCTTTGTAAGTGTGTGTGTGCGGGTGTGTGGGTGTGTGTGTGTGTGTGTGTGTGTGTGTGTGTGTGTGTGTGTGTGTGTGTGTGTGTGTGTGTGTGTGTGTGTGTGTGTGTGTGGGGTAGGAAGAAAGGAAAGAACTGGACAGATGATGGAAGTAAATAATGATCTTTAAGAGATTTTGGCCAAAAAGCAATTTAGCCTGCAGGGGATAGAGCATTTGATAAAGCTGAGAGGGACTGGATCATTTATTTGAAATATAAATGAGAAATGCAATAGTGGGTTTGAATGAATACATAAATGTATGAAAGATATACAAAATGCTGGAATATGAGAAATCATTTGCTGGATTATGGATGATAAATTTCTTGAATATGCAAGTTTAGGTGCTGGAATGGTCATGTGCAATCCATTTTTTATTTGTACTCTAACGTATCCCTATGTACTTCAAAGCATTCCCATGTAATCCAATATATCCCCATATACACCAATGCATTCTCATGTATCCCCATGTACTTCAATGCATTCCCTCCTAATCCAATGTGTCTTCAAGTACTTCTATATATTCCTATGTACGCCCAGCACCAGGTATCTGCCATAAGGTATCAATAGTCAGCCCGATCTCCTGAGCGTTCCCACTAAACTGTTGTACTAAAGTGCCTGAATGTAACTAACCCGATGACCCACCAACAGGGAACACGACATCACCTCAATTTCGCAATTTGCTCCCATGTTTTTGTACACCATTTGGCCTTAGGTAAAGGCCAGCTGGTTTTGAGGCCTTAGGTAAAGGCCTTAGATTGTGTACGTCAGTATACGTCAAAATGCTATGTGCTACAGGAGAACGGATGCTATACTTAACATGCCCACCATCCAACCCGTCTTCTTAAAAATAACGTCGCTTTTAGCTCGCGCCCAACAGCCAACAACTGACCAGTGCAGCAACCAGAAGGCCTGGTCAGGGACCGGACAGCGGGGACGTTGAGCCCCGAAATCATCTCAAGGTAGGTCTAGATTAAGGTGTCTCCACCACCACGCACACCACCTGGTCAAGCACACAGGTGTCACCACCACCACGCCCACCACCTGGTCAAGCACACAGGTGTCACCACCACCACGCCCACCACCTGGTCGAGCACACAGGTGTCACCACCACCACGCCCACCACCTGGTCGAGCACACAGGTGTCACCACCACCACGCCCACCACCTGGTCGAGCACACAGGTGTCTCTACCACCACGCCCACCACCTGGTCAAGCACACAGGTGTCACCACCACCACGCCCACCACCTGGTCAAGCACACAGGTGTCACCACCACCACGCCCACCACCTGGTCGGCCACACAGGTGTCTCTACCACCACGCCCACCACCTGGTCGGCCACACAGGTGTCTCTACCACCACGCCCACCACCTGGTCGAGCACACAGGTGCCTCCACCACCCGCCAGGTCCCTGCTGTCTCAACACGACTATTTTCACCACTCTCCAGCCGTTCCATCCAGCCGGTATCTCCCCGCTAATGAAGGCCTGGATTAATGACGCTTTGCAACAATTATAACTACACGTAAATCAAATTCCAAAATTCCATACTCAGGGGAGGGGTTGAGGAGGCAGGGGAGGGGAGGATAGAGGCAGGGGAGGATAGAGGCACGGGAGGGGAGGATAGAGGCAGGGGAGGGGAGGATAGAGACAGGGGAGGGGAGGATAGAGGCAAGGAAGGGGATAAGGATGCAGGGGAGGGGTAGGTGGAAGAAGCCGGAGATAGGGAGATACAGCTCGAGAATAAGAACTAATATTTTTCTTTAGACTGGATTAGAATATCGATTAGAATTTAGATTAGAAGAATAAGATTCTTCTTTTTCTCATATTTTCTGTTCCTTCTCCTCCTCCTTTCATTACTCTTTATTGATAACACTCTTTATCCCATTTTTTCTCGGTTGTTTCCCACCTAACCTCTCGTCATCTCTCTCATGCCCCCGTCTCTTGGTTTCTCCTCCTCCGTCTTACCCTTTCTCCTGTCTTCTCCCTGTCTCTTCGTGCCTGTGTCCTGTCACCCTCCATCTCTCAGCACCTATCATCTCCCTCACCCTCTTAAACTCTACCGCTCCTTTCCCTCATTAACTTCCCCCTCATTCCCCCCCCCCACCACCAATTAACATTTTACTTAATACGCTTTCTCCTCCATTTCCACCCATTAATCTGATACTCCCCCCCATCTCCTTCTCACTTCCTCCAACTCCTCATACCCATTCTCCCCCTCCTCCTCCTCCTCCTCCCTCTTCTTCTACCTTATCCCACTTTTTCAAAAATTTTCCTCTCTTCTTCCTCCGTTTCCTCCCATTCCCCCCTCCTCCTCCTCCTCCGCCCACTGAGCGTCTGAGATGCTTCAGCCTAATTTGTTAATGCCTCATTTATCACCCAATTTTTGCCTAAACGATCGTTAATCTAAGTGGGGATGTAAATCTACTCCGTTGATAGTTTATTGAGGCCAGACAACTGCTGCTGAGTAATGACTTCTGCAATTGTCTCCCGGCCGCTCTTTAGAGGGGAAATGGGCAGCTGTAGGGGAAGTGGGTGAACTGGTGGCTGGAGGGGTGAACTGGTGGTTGGAGGGGGTGAACTGGTAGTTGGAGGGGGTGAACTAGTGGTTGGAGGGGTGAACTGGTGGCTGGAGGGGTGAACTGGTGGTTGGAGGGGTGAACTGGTGGTTGGAGGGGGTGAACTGGTGGTTGAAGTGGATAAACTGGTGGTTGGAGGGGTGAACTGGTGGTTGGAGGGGTGAACTGGTGGTTGGAGGGGGTGAACTGGTGGTTGGAGGGGTGAACTGGTGGCTGGAGGGGTGAACTGGTGGTTGGAGGGGGTGAACTGGTGGTTGGAGGGGGTGAACTAGTGGCTGGAGGGGTGAACTGGTGGTTGGAGGGGGTGGACTGGTGGTTGGAGGGGTGAACTGGTGGTTGGAGGGGGTGAACTGGTGGTTGGAGGGGTGAACTGGTGGCTGGAGGGGTGAACTGGTGGTTGGAGGGGGTGAACTGGTGGTTGGAGGGGGTGAACTGGTGGTTGGAGGGGGTGAACTGGTGGCTGGAGGGGTGAACTGGTGGTTGGAGGGGGTGAACTGGTGGTTGGAGGGGGTGAACTGGTGGCTGGAGGGGGTGAACTGGTGGTTGGAGGGGTGAACTGGTGGTTGAAGTGGATAAACTGGTGGTTGGAGGGGGTGAACTGGTGGTTGGAGGGGTGAACTGGTGGTTGGAGGGGGTGAACTGGTGGTTGGAGGGGGTGAACTGGTGGTTGGAGGGGGTGAACTGGTGGTTGGAGGGGTGAACTGGTGGTTGGAGGGGGTGAACTGGTGGTTGGAGGGGTGAACTGGTGGTTGGAGGGGGTGAACTGGTGGTTGGAGGGGGTGAACTGGTGGTTGAAGTGGATAAACTGGTGGTTGGAGGGGGTGAACTGGTGGTTGGAGGGGGTGAACTGGTGGTTGGAGGGGGTGAACTGGTGGTTGAAGTGGATAAACTGGTGGTTGGAGGGGTGAACTGGTGGTTGGAGGGGTGAACTGGTGGTTGGAGGGGGTGAACTGGTGGTTGGAGGGGTGAACTGGTGGTTGGAGGGGGTGAACTGGTGGTTGGAGGGGGTGAACTGGTGGTTGGAGGGGGTGAACTGGTGGTTGGAGGGGTGAACTGGTGGTTGGAGGGGGTGAACTGGTGGTTGGAGGGGTGAACTGGTGGTTGGAGGGGGTGAACTGGTGGTTGGTGGGGGTGAACTGGTGGTTGGAGGGGTGAACTGGTGGTTGGAGGGGGTGAACTGGTGGTTGGAGGGGTGAACTGGTGGTTGGAGGGGGTGAACTGGTGGTTGGTGGGGGTGAACTGGTGGTTGGAGGGGTGAACTGGTGGTTGGAGGGGGTGAACTGGTAGTTGGAGGGGTGAACTGGTGGTTGGAGGGGTGAACTGGTGGTTGGAGGGGTGAACTGGTGGTTGGAGGGGGTGAACTGGTGGTTGGAGGGGTGAACTGGTGGTTGTGGGTAATCAAATGGTGGTTGTAGGGAGCGAAATGGTGGTTGGAGTGAAATTAATTGTGGTTGAAGAGGGTGAAATGACGGTTGGAGGTGATAAATGGTGATTGGAGGGAATGAAATAAGAGTAATAAATCTAGAAGGATAGAACTAGATAAGATAAGGAAGGATCAAGGCTTCAAAAGAAGGGAAGATAAAGATATGACAAATAGATTGAGGCGAAATAAGAGAGGGGAAATGAACGTATAAGGTGGTATCATGAGATGGGCTGATATCAGGTGTAAGATAACAAATTAGCTGGGAAAATTGAGGTCGAGGGGCAGATGAGGGGGGGAAGAATGATATCTCATGAAGGTCATTACACTCTAACCACCTGTGTATGATCTTCATCAGAGAGATGGAGTGAGTGGAAAGGGTGAGGTGAATATGAAGACATCTTGGAGGTTATACATGTGACTTACAACCTCCCAGGACCCAGGTGTTTACCCTCATGGGGATCACACACACATATGACTCACAACCTCCCTGGGCTGGATTACACAATATCACTCCCACTCAACATTACAAATTAGCTTCATTAAACAATAAAAACTGATTAATTTGTTATAATTAAATAAATTAAAGCTAATAAATTTTCCCTGTATTTGGTAAATGGCTAAATTTGCAATAAATAACAATTCAGAGATACAGTGTTGCCTTTGGTATGCATATCGAAATGTGGAGTCTTTATTTTTTCAGTATATTGTATATACATTGCATATTAATAAATGTATACTTGTAAGGCAACTATGTATATGCCAAAAAATCACCTTTGTTGCAACTGTTGTTATAGTATATAAAAATTACTCTTGAAACCTTACTCATATAATATAGTTATATCAAATCTAATCAGTTTGTATAACTTCTATAACTGCGAAACGTCAATAACATATCTACCAATAATATATATAAATATAACTTCAGTAACGACTGGTTTTTATTTAATTAATTGTTGTATTCGCATGTTTTGAAGCCCTGAAAATTGGCCATAAATTGGTGAAGGGGGACTGTCAATGTAGCCCTTGCTGCAAAGTTATGCCCCACTTGCAAACCCTGCAACAGTGCGGGAGGAATGAAATTATCCTTTTAACCCAAATATATATGTAAAGCTCACAAAACATTATAATGGGTTGATAATAAAAATTGGGCTCCATATTTGCTCGTATGAGCGCCATGGGTGCCACCGTAGATGTCTTCTGAAGTCCCCTGGGGGTTCATGTGAGTCCTCTGTGTGCTGGTGTGAGTCCTGTGTGTGCTGGTGTGAGGCCTGTGTGTGCTGGTGTGAGTCCTGTGTGTGCTGGTGTGAGTCCTGTGTGTGCTGGTGTGAGGCCTGTGTGTGCTGGTGTGAGTCCTGTGTGTGCTGGTGTGAGGCCTGTGTGTGCTGGTGTGAGTCCTGTGTGTGCTGGTGTGAGTCCTGTGTGTGCTGGTGTGAGTCCTGTGTGTGCTGGTGTGAGTCTTGTGTGTGTTGGTGTGAGTCCTCTGTGTGTTGGTGTGAGTCCTCTGTGTGTTGGTGTGAGGCCTCTGGCTGCTTATTAGGCAGTGTAAATAATAACTGCTTGTGATCTTATAAACATAACAGTGTAAGTGACCTTGCAAACATAATCCTGTGAGTGACCTTGTAAACATTATCCTGTGAGTGACCTTGTAAACATAATCCTGTGAGTGACCTTGTAAACATAATCCCGTGAGTGACCTTGTAAACATAATCCTGTGAGTGACCTTGTAAACATAATCCTGTGAGTGACCTTGTAAACATAATCCCGTGAGTGACCTTGTAAACATAATCCCGTGAGTGACCTTGTAAACATAATCCCGTGAGTGACCTTGTAAACATAATCCTGTGAGTGACCTTGTAAACATAATCCTGTGAGTGACCTTGACAAACCCGTTCAGGGCGGGATGACTGGCCATCAGACCTTAACTGTCCACCCCGCAGTAACTAGGGACCTGGTTGTGAACCAGGGGTTAACAACCCCCTGTTAACCAGGAGGAAATAGCAGGACAAGGTTTAACACTGTACTAGAGGACACAAGTATTGACTATGATAGACTGATAGTCTATCAGTGATAGTTCGATAGTCCAAACCCCGAGCCACTAGTGTGAAGTAACCAGAAAAGTTGTGCTACAAGCTCAATATATTTTATTTTTTATTTTTTTTTGTTTATTTACACCAATGTACAAATGGATTATTTGGTTACAAATTTTCACAATTGGGTGGAACACTTTCGCAATGACACTGATATATTTATCATATGTAGTTGTCAATATTAACCTCTCATACATATTAATGCAGATGATACATGTAAATTAACTTACACGAAAAAATACGTACTATACACTTAGAAAAACATTTGCAAACCGTCAGTCTTAATAATAATATTCGTACAAAAATATATATGTTCCGTAATATTTGTTCACTAACTAATCGAGCTTCTAAAAAAAAAGGACATAAATTTGAAATTACCTCATCTGATTTTTTCAATTATAATTTGTTGAAAATGAACCTGAAACATTAATTAATAAATGGTAAATTTATTAGGTCATTAATAATGGACTAGCATCATCACGCACCTGTTCATCCAGGTGTTGTTGTGTTATCGCTTTTTATTGTTATACAATTATATGATTTCACATGAATTTAGACATGAGCATTTATCGCATTACATATTTATATCAAGAACTTAACTAAAGGGATTAATGATTCAAACACACACATACATTATATATATATATATATATATATATATATATATATATATATATATATATATATATATATATATATATATATATATATATATATATATATATTTTATTAAATATGACCGAAAAAGTAAGATTAATAATTCTAACACGAATTTTCTCAATCTTTCGTACATTATGCTTCACTGTTGGAGGTAAATCAAAAATCACTTCTCCAAAATTCATTTTTATTTCTAGTCTGACGCGACACGGGCGCGTTTCGTAAAACTTATTACATTTTCAAAGACTTCACAAATACACAACTGATTAGAACTTGCGTTTCCCTGATTTTATATCTACATTTGAGTGAGGTGGGAAGGGTGATGTGGCATTACATTTGAGTGAGGTGGGAAGGATGATGTGGCATTAGAGGATATTAACAGGGTATTAAAAGTATCAACACAAGACAGAACACGAAACAATGGATATTGAATAGAAGTGTTTGTAGAAAGCCTATTGGTCCATATTTCTTGATGCTTCTATATTGGAGCGGAGTCTTGAGGTGGGTAGAATATAGTTGTGCAATAATTGGCTGTTGATTGCTGGTGTTGACTTCTTGATGTGTAGTGCCTCGCAAACGTCAAGCCGCCTGCTATCGCTGTATCTATCGATGATTTCTGTGTTGTTTACTAGGATTTCTCTGGCGATGGTTTGGTTATGGGAAGAGATTATATGTTCCTTAATGGAGCCCTGTTGTTTATGCATCGTTAAACGCCTAGAAAGAGATGTTGTTGTCTTGCCTATATACTGGGTTTTTTGGAGCTTACAGTCCCCAAGTGGGCATTTGAAGGCATAGACAACGTTAGTCTCTTTTAAAGCGTTCTGTTTCGTGTCTGGAGAGTTTCTCATGAGTAGGCTGGCCGTTTTTCTGGTTTTATAGTAAATCGTCAGTTGTATCCTCTGATTTTTGTCTGTAGGGATAACGTTTCTATTAACAATATCTTTCAGGACCCTTTCCTCTGTTTTATGAGCTGTGGAAAAGAAGTTCCTGTAAAATAGTCTAATAGGGGGTATAGGTGTTGTGTTAGTTGTCTCTTCGGAGGTTGCATGGCTTTTCACTTTCCTTCTTATGATGTCTTCGATGAAACCATTGGAGAAACCGTTATTGACTAGAACCTGCCTTACCCTACAGAGTTCTTCGTCGACTTGCTTCCATTCTGAGCTGTGGCTGAGAGCACGGTCGACGTATGCGTTAACAACACTCCTCTTGTACCTGTCAGGGCAGTCGCTGTTGGCATTTAGGCACATTCCTATGTTTGTTTCCTTTGTGTAGACTGCAGTGTGGAAACCTCCGCCCTTTTCCATGACTGTTACATCTAGAAAAGGCAGCTTCCCATCCTTTTCCGTCTCGTAAGTGAAACGCAGCACGGAACTCTGCTCAAATGCCTCCTTCAGCTCCTGCAGATGTCTGACATCAGGTACCTGTGTAAAAATGTCGTCAACATACCTGCAGTATATGGCCGGTTTCAAGTTCATGTCGACTAAGACTTTTTGCTCGATGGTACCCATGTAGAAGTTTGCAAACAGGACACCTAGGGGAGAACCCATAGCGACCCCATCTACTTGCTTATACATGTGCCCATCCGGGCTCAAGAAGGGTGCCTCTTTAGGCACCCTTCGCTTTAAAAGGGTGCTTTTAAAGAGACTAACGCTTTAAAACGCTTTAAAAGAGACTAACGTTGTCTATGCCTTCAAATGCCCACTTGGGGACTGTAAGCTCCAAAAAACCCAGTATATAGGCAAGACAACAACATCTCTTTCTAGGCGTTTAACGATGCATAAACAACAGGGCTCCATTAAGGAACATATAATCTCTTCCCATAACCAAACCATCGCCAGAGAAATCCTAGTAAACAACACAGAAATCATCGATAGATACAGCGATAGCAGGCGGCTTGACGTTTGCGAGGCACTACACATCAAGAAGTCAACACCAGCAATCAACAGCCAATTATTGCACAACTATATTCTACCCACCTCAAGACTCCGCTCCAATATAGAAGCATCAAGAAATATGGACCAATAGGCTTTCTACAAACACTTCTATTCAATATCCATTGTTTCGTGTTCTGTCTTGTGTTGATACTTTTAATACCCTATTAATATCCTCTAATGCCACATCATCCTTCCCACCTCACTCAAATGTAATGCCACATCACCCTTCCCACCTCACTCAAATGTAGATATAAAATCAGGGAAACGCAAGTTCTAATCAGTTGTGTATTTGTGAAGTCTTTGAAAATGTAATAAGTTTTACGAAACGCGCCCGTGTCGCGTCAGACTAGAAATAAAAATGAATTTTGGAGAAGTGATTTTTGATTTACCTCCAACAGTGAAGCATAATGTACGAAAGATTGAGAAAATTCGTGTTAGAATTATTAATCTTACTTTTTCGGTCATATTTAATAAAATATGTCTACAGGAAAGACTGCTACCAAAATATACTAATATATATATATATATATATATATATATATATATATATATATATATATATATATATATATATATACATCATTGCTGGAGGCAGCTTCCAGGAAGGACAAAGCGCGTCTTCTAGCTGTGCAAGCTCCCCATGCCGGGGACTTCCTGTTGGCAGTCCCTAATTCCGCCTTGGGGACCCGCCTGGACCATCGGACCCTAAGTATTGGTGTTGCTCTGCGCCTTGCCGCCCCTATCTCCACCGAGCACCGGTGTATTTGCGGCCATACACGGGCAGACCAATACGGCAGCCATGGTCTCATCTGTCGTAAGACACAGGGAAAGATTGCCAGACATGAAGCAGTCAATGACATCATCAAGAGAAGTTTGGCTTCAGCTGGGTGCCCAGCACAAAGGGAACCTCAGTTGTGCAGGCCTGACAACAGCCAAAAACGCCCAGATGGAGTCACCCTGCAGCCGTGGAGAGAAGGTAAACAGGTCGTGTGGGACTACACGTGTGCATCCACATTGGCTGATACCTATCTACCTTACAGCGCAGCTGAGGGAGGCGGGGCGGCCACCTTCAGGGAGACCCAGAAAACTAACAAGTACAGGGACCTAGAACGTTGTTACAGGTTCGTGCCAATAGGCTCTGAGACTCTGGGCGCCTGGGGTAAATGTGCACTTAAGTTCCTGAAGGAGCTGGGCGAGGAACTCATTGGGAAGACTAGAGACCCAAGAGCGGCCAGTTTTATGTTCCAGCGCCTCAGTGTCGCTGTTCAGAGGGGAAATGCGTGTTGTATCTTGGGTACGCACCCGACCCCCGAGGAACTGGACGAGGTCTTCGAACACTGATTGGTATATTGTTATATTGTTATATAAGTGTGTGTTTTCTGTAAACTGTAACATTGCAATAAAATCAAATTAAAAAAAAAAAAAATAATAGGGGTGGTAGGAGAGGAAAAGATTAAAGTATTCAGTGAGAATCCACAAGGTCTTCTCTGAACACTATTTATTTTCTTCTTCGAGGATGTGGGTCCCTTTAATTAAACCAGTGGTGGTACCCCTATATATATATATATATATATATATATATATATATGCGTCTCTGCTTCAGGAGAAAGTCTCCTGAAGCAGAGACGCATGCGGTGGCTGGGACATATCACACGCATGGAAGGTGGCCGCATACCGAAGGACCTTTTATTTGGAGAACTGCCATCAGGAAAGAGGCCCACCGGAAGACCCCAACTGCGTTTCAAAGACGCCTGCAAACGTGACCTCAAGCAGCTGAATATCGACATCAACACTTGGAGGCAGCAGCTGCGGACAGATCTTCCTGGAGATGCAAAGTGCGGAACGGACTCCAGCAATTTGAGGGCGAACTGAATAGACAGGCGGAGGGAGAGAGACTTCAGAGGAAGTCTCCACAACTGACAGACGCAACCGCTTCGTCGTTTATCTGCACTAGCTGCGGTCAGGACTGCTGTTCTTGGGTTGGACGTCACAGCCACAGCAGACGTTGCACCCAACCAGACATCCAGAGCACAACTCCATAACCCCACGGGATTGACGGATGGCTACTACTATATGTCCGCCCAGATGGAGTCACTCCTGCAGCCATGGAGGGATGGTAAACAGGTCGTGTGGGACTACACGTGTGCGTCTACATTGGCTGGTACCTACCTACCTCACAGTACTGCTGAGAGACACGTCGCGGCCACCTTTAGACAGAGACCCAAAAAACTAGTAAGTACATGGACCTACAACGTTGTTACAGGTTTGTGTCAATATGCTCCGAGACCCTGGGCGCCTGGGGTAAATGTGCACTTAAGTTCCTTAAGGAGGTGGGTGAGGAACTCATTATTCAAACTAGAGACTCGAGAGCGGCCAGTTTCCTGTTCCAGCGCCTCAGGGCTGCGATCCAGAAAGGAAATGCTTGCTAATTTTTTAATTTTGCCCCGAGGGGTGAGTTTATTGAGCAGCGCCACTCATCCTGTGAGTGGACATACCGCCATAGCAGCATGTACAATACCCCCCAATAGGAAGAAAACCCGCTGGGTTGTTCATTCTGTCACTTGTACCCAGACACAGCTGGGACTTGCTTAACTGTCTCAAGTGAACAGCTTCTCAAACAGGAAGATAAACATTTGTCAACCCTTAAAATCTTACGTTATCTTGCGGGTGCAAAATTGGGGAATCTTTTAAGAACAGTATCAAAATTTGACAGTGTTTTCCTAACTCAAACAATGTGGAGTTTATTATTCTACACATATTTCTAATGACGCTTGCAGTATCTTGGGCACGCGCCTCACTTTGGAAGAGCTGGATGAGTTCTTCGAACAGTGGTTGTTATATGTGTGTGTTTTCTGTAAACTGAAAGACAACCTATGACAACTAGCCGTGTACCTTGCATGTAACCAATGTTGTAACCCATTTTGTGCAAAGAACTATTAAATAACATATATATTATACCTACCAATACCTATATATATATATATATATATATATATATATATATATATATATATATATATATATATATAATGTCACCATAGATGGAGATATATATACAAACCGATAGAGGGAGAGGGAAAGAAATATACATAGACAGAACGAGAGACGTGGAAGAAACAGTGAGAATCAGATAGACACAAAGAGAGAGAAGGTCTGAGCCATTCTGCCTTTTGTGGAGCAACCGGCTGGCCCTGGCAGACCAACCTTGATAGTAAGAACCCACCACAGTGACCCTCGCACCCCCGGTCACCAGTTGGGCTCCTGAGTGTCCGACACCCGAGGACACCCCCCAATCACCCTGGTTCTTCCATAGAGAATGAGCGCGAGCTGGCGGATCGAAGCAACAAGTTAAGTGGAAGGATATGACTGTAATATACAGCCCTCAGAGAGAGATCCAGCTGTCATTATAAGTCACCATCATACTGCACACCTAACTCCCATTAGATCCTGTTTACACTCCGGTTAATAGATTTTGGGGCGTTTACCTACAATCAAGGCGAATGTGAGCAAAGGAATACCTTTAGGTCTAATGTTCTCAAGGAATCTGCTGGATCAATCTCCAATTCCATCGGCCAAAGCAGCCGATGGTGTGTATTAAGCAGGTAACGTGCATTAAGCGGGTGCTACTGTGTATTGTAATGTCTCCACGGGCCAGGGCTATTAGGGCAGATGTCTCATAAGTAACAATTAAGACTTTTGAGTTCCTGCGGTAGTCAACGGCGTCCGGATTATAAATGTTGTTCGCTAGCTCTTTATTTCTCATTATCAGCTTTTTGTTGAGCTTCGTCAATACCTTGTTACCCGGGGTTCGTATCATCTTGGCCACTTGAGGGATTTTCGCCTGGGTTTTAAAATACAATCTTCTATAATCTATTTATATTTACGACTTACCAGTCTAGTCTGCTTCAGGGACGAATTGCTGCTGCCTCTCCCTCGCTCCCTCTCCTCGTTTTTTCCTGAAATTAGGGGAAAATAATTGTTAATTCCCTACCACTACTGGCAAAAGTATGTTTCAAAATAACGCCAAGAGATTTGTACATTCTAAACCTAGACCGGTAATTACTACATGGACAAGGCTGCAACGGAAGACCAAAGCTCGTTGGAAACGCCACGATTCTTGACCGCTATTACGCTGGCTCGCTTTGTATGTAAAGCTGGATTCATTATGACTTTTATTTGATCCATTTTGCTCGTCTATGCACTATTTTCTAGTTGGAGAAACCGCGGAGAAATTCACTGGTAAAAATGTGTATATATATTCGGACTGGCGGGGCTCTCAGGCGTACAGAAACCTATGTGTAGAACATTTAGGACGAACTGAAGTGCCTGAAGAATGTGTTTGTTGACTGGGGGTAGAGTGAGAGTGGGGGGGGGGGGGGGTGTAGTGCAACCTCTCCCATGGAGGGGGGAGAGGTTGATGGAGGGGAGGGAGAGGAGGGAGGATTACGGATGTAGGGGAAGATGAGGATGGAATGGAAGAGGATGGAAAGGGAGGAGGGTGCAGGGAGGAGGATGGAAATGGTAGAGAAGAGTAGAGGGGAAGCGGGTGGGTAGAGTGGTGTGGATAGCGAGGGAAGAGGTGGATGAAAGGAAGAGAGGAGGTGGATGGAATTTGAGTGGATGTGGTTTGAGGTTGGCAAAGGAGGGAGAAGGAAATTGAAGAGGATGGAAGGAGAGGAGGATGGAGGAGGAAAAGAGGTAGAAGGGGATAATAATTCCTGGGAAGAAGAAGACGGAGAGGAAAAAGCCGTGGATGGAAATAGGAGAAGAGAAAGGATGAGGAGGATGGAATAGGAGAGTAAAAGGAATAATTAAAGGAAGAGGTGAAATTCCTAGAACAAAAGAGGAGGGTGAATGAAGAGGGAAGGGATGAAAGATGCATGTACTGGAAAAAGATACGGCGAATGATGGGTAGAACAGGACGTTGGAAGATGTGGGTAAAGTAGGAGGAGGAAAAGAAAACATGAGAAACACAGATAATAGAAAACCTATTTATACACGGCTGGATTATGTGCTAGGAAATGAGAGGAGTAAAGCTAACTATTGTAAGTTCTATCTGGTAAGTTGAGAACATGACAGACAAGCAGAAGGCTCTCTTCCCACTCCACACTTAACCTCCGATTTCCAACGTCGTCTGGAACAATTATCTTGCCATTTTCCACTATACTGTGGTGGAAAATGGCAGGGAGATCAACCATATTCATTCATATATCAATATTCATAAATGACCATTGTGTTTATATTTTAAATGGCTTTCAACATGAACTTATAGTAATTTGATTAATTATTAATTACATAAGCTTTACCTATATAATATTAATACATCACGAGCACAGATACACAAAGGCTCAAATGCGATGAACAAAAAGTATAAGGAACTATTTAAATGAAATTGTCAAGAGTTAAACAAGAGAAGCCCGGGCTATCCAGCATCACACTCACCTTAAGCTCATGTAACTGGGCTCTGACTTTGACAGGATTTAGATTACTTGTTACCAAACCAAGACAGTAATTTGCTAATAGTAACAAGAATCCATCTAGGGATACCGCGATTTTCCGTTTAAAGTACGTTTTACTCTATCCAGTAGACCTGCCACACCTCTAAATATAATACTCATTCTCATGTAGCATTTCCTTACAATCATGTTGTAAGGAAATGTAAATATTTCTAGCAAAAGTAGAGTTGCCAGTGATTAATGAATGCCTGAAAAAAAGTGCTTATAGGAGCTGGATGAGTGCTTCTCAAGTGTGGGTTTGGATACGCCTGGAACATTTCATTGATACACAATTTAGTTTACCAAAGTAAGTCTAAGTCTTCGCTTCATCAAAAAATGAGACTTTCTGCAAGTTATTTCATGATGAGATCAGCTTAGTCTGCCTTCTCCCCAATTTCTTAAGCTTGTCATCAATTGCTTTTGCAGTTAGAAGACCGAACTTGCACAGCGTATTCCAGGAAAGGTCTGACCAAGGCATTAAGTAGTTAGCATGACCGTAGGCGTTAAAGATAAACCAGAAAGGGAGGTTTATTCTAGCATGTGTAGAGAGAAACACAGAAAAAATGAGAAGAGGAGCCTACAAGACAACGTAAGGAAGTAGGAAAACAAGTAAAAAATAAAATAAAAACAGAGTACTGGAGGAGAGAGAGAAGTCGTGGAAGGCTTCTCTGTCATCAAAGAAAGAGAGAGAGAGAGAGAGAGAGAGAGAGAGAGAGAGAGAGAGAGAGAGAGAGAGAGAGAGAGAGAGAGGAGCGTCTTTCTTAAAGAAGATACCAAACATCGATCAATGGAGAGGTTGGAGGCGTGTGTAGGAGTGGCCGCGTCCCTTAATGACCTTGTGTATGTATCATTCTCTTGTCAGTTTGTATTAGAAGTCGTATTTTCTTAAATAGTGTAATTAAACAATAATTGGAAATTATTACACTTCCCCATATATATATGTATACAATTCAGTATGATTTTACTCTGATAATGCAGCCCATCCGCCTGTTTTAATAGTACGTATAGCGACGATGAGGACCATAGTACATATACCATCGTACAACGCAAGTAGAAAGAAGAAATCGGTACTATTGAATTTAGACAAACCGGAAAAGATTTTATATTTATGTTGCAAAGACAAACTGAACTACCCTAACCCAACCTTCCTAGGCCTAATGCATGATATCTGAGGCCTAATATAGTATATGTGTACTATACTAGGCCTAGGAATATTTATGTTTGTGTTTTAGCTTCATTTGTTTTAGACTTCATTTTGAATAGTACAAAATTGTACTATTATAATTGTACAATTGTACAAAATTGAACAAAATCTAATAGCTTAGAACATCAATCTTTATACTATGGTGCACATAGTTACAAAAATACTGTCTAAACAGGAGGATGGGTTGGATAATGTCAAGTAAATAAAAATAAAATGCATTATTTAATAACACAGAACCTAATTTAAATTGGCACCTGTTCTAGAACAGTTTTGATATCACTAACAGTTTCTTAGCTCCTAAATTTTCGAGCAGTGTGTCATTTCATTTATCAATGATGAACACAGATAAGACAATGAACACTATCGTTTGGTGTATTAATGATTAAACTGTTGCATCACTTTCAGTCTTTGTTTTAAAACTCCATCAAAGACCGAGAGATAAATTATGTAATGTGATACGGTAAAAGGAATTCAGGTTGAGGATTTATTGGAATGACCACAGTAAACCAATCTCTCTCTCTCTCTCTCTCTCTCTTGCAACTGAAATAAGGAAAACAATATTAATAAGACACTCGTTTGTGACTGTTAATTTAGCTATTATTGTTATGTTTGTAATATACATGTGTTTAAGGGTATTGTATAATTTTCAGAATTATTTAAGAAGTTAAGAACACTACAGAAACACTGTTTCGTCATTATCTCTTTTAAGTTAATGAATATGGAGTGAAAATATATGGAAGACGATCACAGGAAATTAACAATGAGATGGACCAGTGCCAAGGGACACATACATATGTGTTGTGAAAGAAGGCTGCAAGCTATCCATGAATCCTGTTCTCACCATATGACAACGTCAAATTTCAAGTGGTTTTCCCCTACGAACCTAGGCAGCAAACATAACGTATCGAGACAGAGACTTGATTAGTCTAATGAAGAATCATTATTTTTGCTTATACCTTAACTAGAGCACTGGAATTTTGAGGATTTAGGCGGTGGATTCAATGTGAGAATATCGTGATCTATCACACTGAAGGAGAGCAACTCAGGATGTCCAACAAAGAAAATGACCTGGAGATCACACCAAACCTATCCTCCCAGTGTTTACATGAATTAAAATATGTAGTATTTGCAAGATAATTACCAGGACCGCCTTCAGGAAGAGGAACAACCACAACAACAAAAACGGTCATTTATGAAGGTGTTTTATACACGACGACTGTAAGGGGACATGTCCACCACCTGAGGATACCTCCACCACTGTGGAGTCCCCCATCTAACCAAGTACTGAAGTAACTTGAGAATATTCATATTTACCACAAGCACCTTGAGCTTACAATAGCAAAATGCGAATAAAGAAAATCTAATCACATCCAATTACGAAACCTGTACATCCTTCAGCAATCATTGTGGCTTTGTTTACAGTTCACAGCAGTTTATGAGCTCCGATGCATTACGAGGTGACTTATAGTAATAATAACCTTAGATTCTGAAGCTTCGAAGCTCGTAAACTCTTAAATAATTTAAACGAAGCCGCCATGATTGTTGAAAGATGTATACAGTACAGGCTTTGTAAGTGGACGAGTAAATGTTTAATTAATCCTTGCCACAAGACTAAGGTATTTAGATGGAAAGCGAGCACGCAAATGAGCCATGTAGTACAGTGGTCTACGTTTTCAAATCACAATCTGTAAATAGGTACATGGAAGTAAGCCAACTGTTCTGAGGTGCATCCTGGAGAAGGTCAGTAGTTGGCCCTAGGTGCATGGAACTCGATTAGCCTAAGCACAAGCTTCCTAACCCTGACAATGGGAATTATTCATTAGGCTACGAATATTAGGAAGAATTTCTTCACTGTTTGAGTAGAAATGAAGTGGAACGAACTAGGTAGAAATTACAGCAAAAACTGACGACATACACAGTCAGAAATAGACATATAAATCGACCTAAAGTTAAAAGGTGGGTCAGGAGCTAAAGTTCGATCCCCCGCTAAAACAGTGGGATCAGTACAATTAGGTAAACACACACACACACACACACACACACACACACACACACACACACATCCGCGTACCTCCGCTCACCATAACAAAGCACACCAGAAACAGCATGCATCCCCTGTAGTTCAATGGTACACAAATTGAGGAGGAGGACTCCATCAGGGTTCTCGGGAAGACCACTGTAGTCTGGGTCCACACTGAGTGGCTTACAATACTTATGTCTGGACCGCACTAGGTGGCTACGACTATTTGATGCCCAACAGAGTAGCTTAGAATGACTTTGTACTGCTTATACGTCTGTGCCACACTAAGTGGATCAGACCATGTGCCTTATACCAACAAACTCTGTGGTGCACCAAGTGGCTCAGAATACTTCAGTTTGCCACACTAAGTGGTTCAAACCACTTACACAGATGTAAGTGGTAAAGAGCTCTGACCACTGGTAGTGATCAGAACTTTTGTAGCATTGTCTATATATATATATATATATATATATATATATATATATATATATATATATATATATATATATATGTAATGTGATACGGTAAAAGGAATTCAGGTTGAGGATTTATTGGAATGACCATATATATATATAATATATATATATATATATATATATATATATATATATATATATATATATATATATATATATATATATATATATATATAAAACTGAAAACTCACACCCCAGAAGTGACTCGAACCCATACTCCCAGAAGCAACGCAACTGGTATGTACAAGACGCCTTAATCCACTTGACCATCACGACCGGACATAATGAGTTGATAGCCGAGGCTATTTGAACCACCCCACCGCCGGCACTCGGATAGTAATCTTGGGCATAGCATTTTACCAAATCACCTCATTCTTTGGGGCACACGTGAGGAACACAATCTATCTATGAGGCTATCATAATGAGGCTATCACCTCATTATGTCCGGTCGTGATGGTCAAGTGGATTAAGGCGTCTTGTACATACCAGTTGCGTTGCTTCTGGGAGTATGGGTTCGAGTCACTTCTGGGGTGTGAGTTTTCAGTTGCATATTGTCCTGGGGACCATTCAGGCTTGTTCGCATTTGTGTTCCTCACGTGTGCCCCAAAGAATGAGGTGATTTGGTAAAATGCTATGCCCAAGATTACTATCCGAGTGCCGGCGGTGGGGTGGTTCAAATAGCCTCGGCTATCACCTCATTATGTCCGGTCGTGATGGTCAAGTGGATTAAGGCGTCTTGTACATACCAGTTGCGTTGCTTCTGGGAGTATGGGTTCGAGTCACTTCTGGGGTGTGAGTTTTCAGTTGCATATTGTCCTGGGGACCATTCAGGCTTGTTCGCATTTGTGTTCCTCACGTGTGCCCCAAAGAATGAGGTGATTTGGTAAAATGCTATGCCCAAGATTACTATCCGAGTGCCGGCGGTGGGGTGGTTCAAATAGCCTCGGCTATCACCTCATTATGTCCGGTCGTGATGGTCAAGTGGATTAAGGCGTCTTGTACATACCAGTTGCGTTGCTTCTGGGAGTATGGGTTCGAGTCACTTCTGGGGTGTGAGTTTTCAGTTGCATATTGTCCTGAGGACCATTCAGGCTTGTTCGCATTTGTGTTCCTCACGTGTGCCCCAAAGAATGAGGTGATTTGGTAAAATGCTATGCCCAAGATTACTATCCGAGTGCCGGCGGTGCAACCCGTTCTCGCAAATTTAATAAGTCAATATTGACTTATTAACTACGTGCATAGGTGATATACTAAACATAATAGATACCCCTAAAAAGATTCATAGAAAACACCGACCTTACCTAACCTTGTTAGTATCTTAAGATAAGCATCTTATTGCTTCGTAATTACAATTATTACTTAACCTATACCTATTATAGGTTAGGTAATAATTGTAATTACGAAGCAATAAGATGCTTATCTTAAGATACTAACAAGGTTAGGTAAGGTCGGTGTTTTCTATGAATCTTTTTAGGGGTATCTATTATGTTTAGTATATCACCTATGCACATATTTAATACGTCAATATTGACTTATTAAATTTGCGAGAACGGGTTGGGCGGTGGGGTGGTTCAAATAGCCTCGGCTATCACCTCATTATGTCCGGTCGTGATGGTCAAGTGGATTAAGGCGTCTTGTACATACCAGTTGCGTTGCTTCTGGGAGTATGGGTTCGAGTCACTTCTGGGGTGTGAGTTTTCAGTTGCATATTGTCCTGGGGACCATTCAGGCTTGTTCGCATATATATATATATATATATATATATATATATATATATATATATATATATATATATATATATATATATAATATATATATATATATATATATATATATATATATATATAATATATATATATATATATATATATATATATATAATATATATATATATATATATATATATATATATATATATATATATATATAATATATATATATATATATATATATATATATATATATATATATATATATATATATATATATATAAACTCCACACCCCAGAGGGATTCGAACCCAGACAGCCAGGAGCACTATGCACCATGGCGTACCTGGTTCCTTAACCACTCGACCACCGTGACTGTACAAAAGTCATTGGTAGCCGAGGCTATATCCCCAACGATCCGACAGCACTTGGTGGTAAGCTTGGGCATAGATACTTCATCGAATCAATTAAATTTCTCACACACAACAGTCACTATACAAGGCACTTTACATCTATAGTGGATCACACAGTTACTAGTCTTGCTCCACACCCACCCAACTGGGCGGCAGCTTTACAGTCATGCGCATGCATTACCTACAGTAAGCAAATTTTGGATACTTCGCTAAGATTTCGGGCAGCACATCATTATGAATGAAGTACTTACACGTTTCTTGGACACCATTGATGGTGCTATCTTTAAATTCCGCGATTTTTTCACAGTCCAGTATATAATGACACAAAGTATGCGAATAGTTCTGCTGACAGAGTTTACATTTCATCGAATCACCAAGTCATATTGGCGTGGGGACCATTCAAGCTTGTTCGCATATATATATATATATATATATATATATATATATATATATATATATATATATATATATATATATATATTATTAAATATGACCGAAAAAGTAAGATTAATAATTCTAACACGAATTTTCTCAATCTTTCGTACATTACGCTTCACTGTTGGAGGTAAATCAAAAATCACTTCTCCAAAATTCATTTTTATTTCTAGTCTGACGCGACACGGGCGCGTTTCGTAAAACTTATTACATTTTCAAAGACTTCACAAATACACAACTGATTAGAACGTATCTCTGATTTTATATCTACATTTGAGTGAGGTGGGAAGGGTGATGTGGCATTAACACAAGACAGAACAGGAGGGGATATTAATAGGGTATTAAAAGTATCAACACAAGACAGAACAGTCATGTTTCTAGATGTAACAGTCATGGAAAAGGGCGGAGGTTTCCACACTGCAGTCTACACTAAGGAAACAAACATAGGAATGTGCCTAAATGCCAACAGCGACTGCCCTGACAGGTACAAGAGGAGTGTTGTTAACGCATACGTCGACCGTGCGCTCAGCCACAGCTCAGAATGGAAGCAAGTCGACGAAGAACTCTGTAGGGTAAGGCAGGTCCTAGTCAATAACGGCTTCTCCAATGGTTTCATCGAAGACATCATAAGAAGGAAAGTGAAAAGCCATGCAACCTCTGAAGAGACAACTAACACAACACCTATACCCCCTATTAGACTATTTTACAGGAACTTCTTTTCCACAGCTCATAAAACGGAGGAAAGGGTCCTGAAAGATATTGTTAATAGAAACGTTATCCCTACAGACAAAAATCAGAGGATACAACTGACGATTTACTATAAAACCAGAAAAACGGCCAGCCTACTCATGAGAAACTCTCCAGACACAAAACAGAACGCTTTAAAAGAGACTAATGTCGTCTATGCCTTCAAATGCCCACTTGGGGACTGTAAGCTCCAAAAAACCCAGTATATAGGCAAGACAACAACATCTCTTTCTAGGCGTTTAACGATGCATAAGCAACAGGGCTCCATTAAGGAACATATAATCTCTTCCCATAACCAAACCATCGCCAGAGAAATCCTAGTAAACAACACAGAAATCATCGATAGATACAGCGATAGCAGGCGGCTTGACGTTTGCGAGGCACTACACATCAAGAAGTCAACACCAGCAATCAACAGCCAATTATTGCACAACTATATTCTACCCACCTCAAGACTCCGCTCCAATATAGAAGCATCAAGAAATATGGACCAATAGGCTTTCTACAAACACTTCTATTCAATACCCATTGTTTCTGTTCTGTCTTGTGTTGATACTTTTAATACCCTATTAATATCCCCTCCTGTTCTGTCTTGTGTTAATGCCACATCACCCTTCCCACCTCACTCAAATGTAGATATAAAATCAGAGATACGTTCTAATCAGTTGTGTATTTGTGAAGTCTTTGAAAATGTAATAAGTTTTACGAAACGCGCCCGTGTCGCGCCAGACTAGAAATAAAAATGAATTTTGGAGAAGTGATTTTTGATTTACCTCCAACAGTGAAGCGTAATGTACGAAAGATTGAGAAAATTCGTGTTAGAATTATTAATCTTACTTTTTCGGTCATATTTAATAATATATGTCTACAGGAAAGACTGCTACCAAAATATACTAATATATATATATATATATATATATATATATATATATATATATATATATATATATATATATATATATATATATATATTATACATACGAACAAGCTTGAATGCTTCTTAATCTCACAGAAAACTTAATATTCTTAAATTATATATTCTTAAATGGAAATAACAATCTGGCGATTTTTTCTTCTTTATTTCAAAATTGATCCTTTGGAGATTTTTAAAAAAATTCATACATGATTTGGTTTACTGTTAAGTGCAAAAAAAAAAATTACTGGTGCCAATCCTTATGAATATTTCATGAGAACACCTGTGAATCTGCCCTCTCCCCCCCCCCCTTCACTATCTTCTCATTCACTTGATGGTACTTTATCGTATCTCACATTCTTTACTGCCTTTGGTACCTCATCATGCCCCATCCCATATGTAATCTTCCCTCTGACTTTCAACTCTGTCCTAATCAAGACTTAGAAACTGACCCTCGTTATGCACCAGCTTCCATCTCGTACATTCATCCTTTGCTGCTTTGCTAGCTATATAATATATATATATATATATATATATATATATATATATATATATATATATATATATATATATATATATGTATATATATAATATCCTTTTAATTTTAACATATTTATGTACATATGCATTTGTGCAACTGCCCTAGACTATACGAAGAGGAGTACAGTGCCAAAAACTAGCTACGTGATGCTAAAGTCCCCATCACACAGGATGGTTAGTCATACAGAGGAATGTACTAAGTAGTCTGCACTGGTAGACTCTGGGTGCATTATGAGGATATCATCAAGATCATAAGAGTGAATAAGGTAGTAGTGATACTAAAAGTCCCCATCTCGCAGGACAGTTAGTCATACAAGTCCATATGTTCAGTAGCCTACACTGGCAAATTTTGGATGCATTATGAGGATATTCTCAAGAACACAAGAGTTAATAAAGTAATTGCAAAGCTCTAGGTACCTCATGCCAACGGGTCTGAAAGGTCTAATAACTGGGCATTTGGTTATGTAGTGTGGAAGATCATGCCGCAGTTCCTGTTCACAGAGTTTGCAACTGGAGTGCTCAGGATTGAGAGATCCGTCACCTGTAGTCACTTGCCACAGGTAAGCTCTAGAGCTTTTTTTTATTAATACATGAGGTACATCTGCATTAGTGCAGCTACCCTAGACTATATGAAGTGGAGTACAGTGTCAAAAAAGCTAACTAGGTAATGTTAAAAAATCCCTATCACACAGGATGGTTAGTCATACAGAGGCATGTGATAAGCAGTCTGCACTGGCATACTCCGGATGCATTTTGAGGATATCATCAACACAAGATTGAATAAGGTAGCAGTGGTAATAAAAGTCCCCATCTCGCAGGATGATTAGTCATACAGGGCCATATGTTTAGTAGCCTGCACTGGCAAATTTTGGGTACACTGTGAGGATATCTTCAAGAATACGAGAGTGAATAAAGTAATTGCAAAGCTCCAGAAATTTTTTTTTTATTAAGTTATGAGGTACATCTGCATTAGTGCAGCTACCCTAGACTATATGAAGTGGAGTACAGTGTGTCAAAAAAACTAACTAGGTGATGCTATAAAATCCCCATCACACAGGATGGTTAGTCATACAGAGGCATGTGATAAGCGGTCTGCACTGGCAGACTCCGGATGCATTTTGAGGATATCAACAACACAAGATTGAATAAGGTAGCAGTGGTAATACAAGTCCCCATCTCGCAGGATGGTTAGTCATACAGAGCCAGCCAAAAAAAATTAGATATACCAGAAATCTAGGGACTCCGCCAACCACCTTTCACCAATTACGGGTGAATCACTTATCCCCATCCCCCTCTTAACAATACCAATAAGGCCGACCCTCCGACCAGCCTATGTCCGTCCCGCCCCAGACTGTTCACCATGCAAAATTGGTTGAGGCTAACCTCAAGCATCTGTCCTTCAACTTTGGACACACAGACAAACAAGCAGGCAGACATGGGGAGCCGGTTGGCCGAGCGGACAGCACGCTGGACTTGTGATCCTGTGGTCCTGGGTTCGATCCCAGGCGCCGGCGAGAAACAATTGGCAGAGTTTCTTTCACCCTATGCCCCTGTTACCTAGTAGTAAAATAGGTACCTGGGTGTTAGCTGTCACGGGCAGCTTCCTGGGGGTGGAGGCCTGGTCGAGGACCGGGCCGCGGGGACACTAAAAAAAGCCCCGAAATCATCTCAAGATACTCACCTCAAGATAACCTCAAGATAAGATATATCTCGATATTGTGATTTCTGTGTGTACTGAAGGGCGAAGAGGTAGAACAGCTTGTTAACAGAGCCCGAGTGCAAGGGGGAACTGTGTAAAACCCTGGTTTGTGTCTCGGAGAGACTGCGGGATCCGTTGGAGAGCAGTAACAATCCTGGTTGCAATTCTTATAAAGTGTCGTGGCGCAGTCGATTAAGGTGCGCCTGGATCATCCTGGACGTAAGTTCGAACCCTCATCACGGCCCTTGTGGATTTATTCACTACAACCTATGCTGCATGTGGCAACACTTGCGGCATACCTCAAGATATCTACATATTCGCCTTCATATCTCAATTCTGCCATACGATACCTCGAAGACTTCTCCTACATTTACCTTTACCAAACTCACATTTCCAGAGTTAATCAACCTTATACTAATCTTGCATACAATATATTACCAAGTAGGCTTTGTGTGTCTCGATGATTCTGTTGTTGTTTTAGATTCAGCTACTCGGAACAAAACGTTCCAAGTAGCACGGGCTATAGTAAACCCCTTATTGGACTTACCTGGCACAGGAGCAGGGCTGTATGTGGTATAAATGCTTGATGATTCAATGTGTTTCATCCTCTAGGAGCCAACGATAAGCCCTGCAGGACCACATTGCTTGTCCCTTCCGGTTTGACTTTCATTGCTGAAAGTTGAGCTGATATTATAAACCTAACCCGAGGGTTGAATGAATGTTGAATTACTTCCGTACAAATAATATCACTATTACGGCGATAAATTATTTATCAATCAATTTAACAAAGGTTTTCTCGACAGGTTCTACGAAATTGAAATGAAATTGAAATTGAAATAAGTTTATTGAGGTAAAATACACACAAAGGGATGAGGTACCTTACCTTGAGGTGCTTCCGGGGCTTAGCGTCCCCGCGGCCCGGTCGTCGACCAGGCCTCCTTGAGCACACACAGGTAGCTCAAGCTATTCTCACCCCGTTTAGTACAACGTGTTTATACATACATAGACACACATCACAAACAATAAACATATTGCCTAACATTCTGACAGATAAACATATACATTTCCTCCTTTACAAAAGTAGTCTGGTATCAGACGTACACACAAATACTTTTATGACTTAGGTATACTGTATAGACAAATTTGCAAGAGACATGCAGATAATTCAACAAAAGATTACAGTCTTGGTGCAAAATTCTTATATCTCTCCAGAATATCATCAGCCTTTCCGTTCTACGAAACCATTGTATCTTTGTGGCCAGCCTTCCCTGCTCCCTCTCTTACGCTTATCACGCCTATAAGTCTTTCCCCGTCTTAGCCTTTTATTTTCCTCTTCACAGCATCTGCACTGTGAATTTTGCTCTCGTTCTTTATTTTTTTGTATTACATAAGCAAACTAATCTAAATTTTTAGCTGTATTTTAATCATCATTAATTCAGGCATAGGTTTACTTTTTTTAATACTTACAGCTCGATCCACAAAAAAGCAAATGCAAACAGTAAATATAAATAGTAAATACACACACACACACATTTAGTGAGAAGGTGGTGGAGGCCAAAACAGTCAGTAGTTTCAAAGCGTTACATGACAAAGAGTACCGGGAAGACGGGATACCACGAGCGTAGCTCTCATCTTTTAACTATTTTTAGGTAATTACGTAGACCAGCTACATATCACGACCCTCAAGCAAGGAGGGTTATGATTTCTAAGGAACCACATTTCCGCAAAAGGCTATCCTAAAACTCAGACCATGATTACATCCCTCATGCCCCCCCCCCCCCCCTCCATCCTCTCTCCCAACATTAGTAACGAGAAGTATGCGAGTTGTGTACACGAATCCAAGTGGTGCTAGTGTTGCGGATACACATAAATTGTCAAGGGCTGCCCCTGGCACAGGTAGCCATCCCACAAGACAACATCACAGGGTGGTAACAAGAGGACAGCTGTGATTGCAGATCCTTCCCTTCTCACTCAACAGATTACATTCAGATTACATCACATATAACCCTTCTCACTCCACAGCATTCAGCAGAAGGTGTCAGAAAAGAGTACTGACGAACGTAACATAAATAGTTTAAAGGTCACAAAAAAGGCAGCAACGGTGGCAAGTGGAATGAGAGCAAATTCTTATCACATTATGATTTTAATCAATGGGAAATTGACTGGACAATGAAGGGTCCTCAAGTGAAGAGCGAGATAAGGTAAACACCGAAGATTGGTACTTCCTAAAGCAGTACTCAACGCAACTAACAAAGTAGAGGGAATAGGATGACCGATCAACGTCAGACCTAGTTTTCCTCCAAAGTGAGTTAGATATCTAGAAAATTAGCCAGAAGGTACAACTGGAAACTGGAGACTACTGCGCTACAGTTTTCAACTACAGAGTTAAGCATATTGGAATGCGCTGACAAAAAGTATTTTATGCTGTTCCCCCATACAATATTGCTACGACAAATAGAAAAGCAGATAGGAATCAATGGGAAGGTACTGGTTTGGATAGATAAGAAAGTCTCACTGAGAGTAGAGGATATTGATGAGTGGGTTTCCATAGGACCCAACCCATGGATCCCTATTTTTCCAGGTTTGCCTGAATGAGCTTTCTTAGGATATAAGAACTTACTTGACAATGTTTGTAAATGATGCAAAATTTATGAGAAGGGCTAAGAGCTGAGGATATCTGCAATACCACAAACGGACCTAAACAAGAATAAGGATTAGACAGACAAGTTTGGGAACAGAGAAAGTAAGCTGAGAGTATTTATGGTAGGCTGCCACACGGGCCATACTGTGAGTGGCAACAACACCAGCTTTAACATCAGAGGCGCTGATGACGGTGGTGGTAGTGGAGGTAGTGGTGGTAGTGGTGGTGGTAGTGGTGGTGGTAGTGGTGGTAGTGGTGGTAGTGGTGGTAGTGGTGGTAGTGGTGGTGGTAGTGGTGGTAGTGGTGGTAGTGGTGGTGGTAGTGGTGGTGGTAGTGGTGGTGGTGGTGGTGGTGGTGGTGGTGGTGGTAGTGGTGGTAGTGGTGGTAGTGGTGGTGGTAGTGGTGGTAGTGGTGGTAGTGGTAGTAGTGGTGGTGGTAGTGGTGGTAGTGGTAGTAGTGGTGGCAGTGGTTGATAATGGTGGTAATAGAGCAACCCGTCCTCTTAAAAATAACGTCACTTTTGGCTCGTCTGCGCACTATGGCCAAATTTGGACGTAATTTGAAATGAAATCGACTCACAAAAGTGACGTTCTGTTCCGTTTTCTATTTGAGTCGTCCGGCGTACGCGCAGAGGTTATAAGAAGACACTTTAAATTAACGTTTTTCATAACGTTTTGAAACTTTATAAGAATTTCCTGCCCACCTAACCTATCAGAGGACCCTTAACTTACTGTTGTTGAAAAAAAAAATCCCAAATTTATTTTCATTTTCAAATTACGTCCAAATTCGGCCATACGGGCAAACGGCCAAAAGCGACGTTCTTTTTAAGAGGACAGGTTGAATAGAGGTGCAACAAGTTCTCATGAAAACTACATCGCATTTTGACTTATAATTTATTGGTGATATCCCGTTTTTGGTGGTATCCCTAACGTGATATCCCGTTTTCTATTCGTGGGTCCTCGGGTAGGTTAGGTTCGGGCAATTAAGTATAATGATTTAGTGACGTTAGGGACGCTCAGGACGGGCTGGGCGGTCGTAATGGTGACAGTAGTAGTAATAATGGTGACAGTAGTAGTAATAATGGTGACAGTAGTAGTAATAATGGTGACAGTAGTAGTAATAATGGTGACAGTAGTAGTAATAATGGTGACAGTAGTAGTAATAATGGTGACAGTAGTAGTAATAATGGTGACAGTAGTAGTAATAATGGTGACAGTAGCAGTAATAATGGTGACAGTAGTAGTAATAATGGTGACAGTAGTAGTAATAATGGTGACAGTAGTAGTAATAATGGTGACAGTAGTAGTAATAATGGTGACAGTAGTAGTAATAATGGTGACAGTAGTAGTAATAATGGTGGTAGTAGTGGTGGTGGTAGTAGCAGTGGTGGTGGAGGGGGGGGGGGAACAAATCAACTTCCTGCACTCATCAGGACATTATGGCCAGCCAATGAACCTTCTACTCCCATTAGATCAAAGGCATCGACCAGCAAGTCCATCATTATCAGCCACAATATAAAAATCCTTAATCCGTGCCTTAGGTAGGGCTGTAGGCTTTTCCAGGCCTCGATGATAACAAAAAAAATCTCTTTGGCCATCAGTGTTGTGATCTTAATGGAAACAGAGATCAAAAGCAGTCTGGTAAGTAGACTGAGTCAACAAATATGTTGATGATTGGATTAGATGAGAGCGGGGAGTTACAGCAAGAATATACGATTTACTGTTGACTTTGTATGTGTCGAATGTAAGTGACGTCCTTAATTAATTAATTCATTCGTTAAAGATGCAAAGTTTCAGAAATGTGTAATCTGAGCGACTGTCCAAAATGATACACTGAGCTCTGTTGACTCAGTTGAGTGTGTAAAAAATGTAAAAAAAAAAAAAAGGTATTCATTAAGGCCAATAAAGATTTACAGCCATACAGGTGTTTATAGGAGATATCGTAAAATATATCGTAAACTGTTAATCAGTTGCTCTTAAAGATACGTGCAGTCAAAATTAAGAGGTAATTTTGTTTCCAGTTTTTCTTGTCGGGTCTCGCTATGCAAATTTGGCAACCCTGCCGACCCCTTACCCCTCCCCCCCCCCTCCTCCCGCTAGCACCCAATTCTCTCCTACCCACTCCAACCTCCCCATCCACCCATCTTCCCTGCCCCTAATCTACCCTTCAAAATTTGACATAATATACCTACATTCAGAAGCGCAAACGTCGAAAAGTGGAAACTTGTCCAGCATTTAACTTTAGCAACCATTATACGGAATTAATTTTTGTTCACGAATTCCTCTTATGTAAAAGAGTAATAAATAAACACGGCTGTCCAGACACCAGAGATCACCAATAATAACCAACCAGCCATCATAAAAAAATCGAGGCACTGCCAACCGAAAAGCAAATCGGTGGCAAATACCGAACCTGTTACCTCATGCCACATATAATATACTAATTAAAATATTTACCTGTTTTATTAATACATTTGTAATAAAAGTGGTCAAGCCCCAGCGATCTGATGGTATAATTAGGGGCAATCCTGCGGAAATTTATTGCCTCGTAAATTGTGTCCGAGGACTTGGGAAGAGATCCAGCGGCCAGTAGGATGCAAACGTCCAGGTCCAATACACTGATCCTCCTCACGTCCTAGGTCCGGCCAACCAACACCACTCACGTCCAGGTCCGGCCAACCAATACCACTCACGTCCAGGTACCTGTCCAACCAACACCAATTCACGTCCAGGACCTGTCAACCGACACGACTCACGTCCAGGTCGTGCCAACCGATACCACTCACGTCCAGGACCTGTCAACCGACACCAATCACGTCCAGGACCTGTCAACCGACACCAATCACGTCCAGGACCTGTCAACCGACACCACTCGCGTCTAGGTTCTATCGTGCTTACGTCAATTTCCTGCCTTTTGATACTGTTGACATTTCCTGCCCATAGATCCTATTCCCTTGCGGTGCTCAATTTCGTACATAATCCTGGACACAGCCACGAACTGTCTTGTGATCTTAAGTCCACTCATTGACTTTGTCTATGTGATTGTCATCACTCTAGTTATCATATATTTTCAGCTGATCCTTCAGTTTGGTTTTGATGCTACCCTGCTGTCTCTGTCCTCGTTTGTTTCTCTCTCTCTTCGTTTTTCTGTGTTTGTCTCTTTTTATGTCTATCTGTTTCACTGTTCATGCCTATCCATTTTTCTCAGGCTCTCTCTCTGTTCTGTATATCTGTCTGTCCCACTCTCTCTGTCTGTTTGACATTGTCTGTCTGACTATTTGTCGACCTGTCTCTTATGGTACCAGTCTGTAGGCCACTATATATATATATTCACTACTGAAGGATTCGAACCCGGTCAGTCAGGGCCTTCATGCCCCGTGGCATGTAGAGTACAATAGCCACTCAGCCACAGATTGTGGCTGTATTAGCTGTGTGGCTGTAAAAGCATTGGGAAGTCGTCTGACTTTTAACCACAATACCCGACAGCATTCGTGACTATTTTGGGCACAGATACTTGACGCAAGTGTGCGTCAAGTTCGAAAATTATAATGGCGTGATATATAAATGAAAACCATTTTGAGGCAATGGAGTGACTCGAACCTGCGTTCTGGCGAATCCAAGACTGCCCTAATCGACTCGGCCACGATGGAACAAAAGTCGACCAACCCGGAACTCTACTGAAGTCACTGGGAGGTTCTGAAGGCCCCCAAACCGGAGCCCAACCCAAGGTTTTACAGTCGACCCGACCACATTCCCCTAGAGTGGATCTCCTTCCTGAGATGAGATTCTCTCAAGGATCTCCCATTAGAGCTAACAAACAATGCAGTTGGGACAGCTCCAAAGTGCATAAAGAATCTACAGCTTTCTTTAATACAACAAGAATACTAGATATGTGCAATACCAGATTCTCACAAGAGTCAGTTCCAGAACCTATTATCGTTTGTAAAGTTTAAACAAATGATAACTGAATAATGTGGCACCAGTTTGTAGTTCTTAACTCATTAATACAAACGAAGCCAAGAAGTTATTAGGTGTCAACAGCCTAGTCCCAGAGCCGAAAGAATTGAGTGCCAAGATTAAAGATGTTAAACATCACGTCAAAAAGAAGAGAGTAGAAGGAAGACGTGATCAACACACAAAAGGGGGAATTCAAGAGGGCATTACAGGACAGACCATTATCATTAGTGATACACCAACAAGAAAACAGATGGAAACTCACGACTCAAATGAGCCACATACACATTATAAGGAATTTGTTTAAATGCAAAAATTATAAACAATGGAATGCCCAAAGAAGTGAACTGGCGGAGGCAAACTACATACACAGACTCGACTGTAAATATCACAGAGCTCATCAGGCTCTGGGACATATAAACCAGCCGATTATGTTTTGAGAAGCGGAATCTAAGAGATATAGCTCATCATTCCGCTAGAACTAGGTGAGTACAAGTAGTTGAGTACTTACCAACCCTCACACCAGCCATCCACGAGACCTACTTCTCCTTACACACGCCGTCCCCTACACAAGCACACTACCTATATCCAGAAAAAACTAAATTACAAATTTCATTCAAAATAATCTTCACCTTGACAATAATCGCTCTCGACGATATCAAGGAAATGAGTACAAGACAGGCAGTAATTTCTCCGCCTTGCAAGGCCGCCTTACGTTCTATTGAACTTTATCAGACAGTGAATGAACATTATAAATATATATAAAAATATCCGACATAAACGTCAATCATAGCCCCGGTTAGTTACTAATTACGGATCATGTATTGGAGTGTGGCCCATTAAACTATCCGTGTTGCATAGACATCCGCCACTCTTGCCATCAGAGATTGTTGCCTACTGTTTAAACTATATCAGGGTCATATTTTGGGATGATTGACGTGATTTATACGGCTATTGATTTTTTATGGCAACAGATGTTTGTTTAGGTAATTTGATAATACATTGTTTTGTATACGAGGAGAGTGTGTGTGTGTGTGTGAGGAGGCGCCTGCTGGGCCCTACTGAGGCCACCTTCTCACAGACAGCTGAGGAACATGAAGGCATCTTAGAGCGAGAGAGGGAGGGAGAGAAGGGGCGGGGAGGGGAGGGGGGGGGGGGGGGTCGGAAAAAAAGCTATATGCGCACAAAATTCCTCCTGGGCTCTTGTCTGACGTCGCCCGATTTTTCCTTCATAACCTTAGTCAGTTATGTCAATCACCATCACTGCACCGACACACACACACACACACACACACACACACACACACACACACACACACACACACACACACACACACACACACACACACACACACACACACATACACACTCACACACACACATACACACTCACACACACACACACACATACACACGCACACACACACACATACACACGCACACACACACACACACACACATACACACGCACACACACACACATACACACGCACACACTCATATATGGAGAGATTGACTGAGCTTCCAAAAATCCTCATGGAGGGGGAAGAACCGTTGGGAGCTAAATTAGTGAAGTTGTAGAAACTTCTTACAGTTTGACTTCTTTAAGCATGTAAAGGAGGAGGAGGCAAGTGGGCAAAAAACCGTAATGCACTTACATGGGTAAGCACTTACCTAACAGATAGGAGTCAGAGTGACAGTGAGGCGCGAGAACTGGGACTCATGTAGAGTAACAAGATGGGTATCTGAAGGATCGGTGCTGGGACCCATACCATTCCTCATTTATGTAAATGACTTGACTGCAGGAGTTGAGTCTTATACAGTATGTCGATGTCTCCAGACGATGCAAAACTAATGAGAATGGTTGAGACAGATGAGGACTGTATGATTCTCCAAGATGACTTAAAACTGCAGAGCTGGCCCGAGAAAAGGCTGCTGGAGTTCAATACCATTAAGTGTAAGGCAATGGAAATAGAATCAGGACCCAAGAGACAGAAAGGCCAAACACGATAAAGATAAACTATATCCCCCTTCCTATAACAACTAGAGAAGACCTGGGAGTTGACATAACACCAAACCTAACTCCAGAGGCACATATAAATAGAATAACGTCAGCCGCAAATTCTATGCCAGCAAAAGTCAGAACATCCTTCAGGATGTAAAGACTTTTGTTTGTTACTGTTGTTGTTGCTGTTTGTTTGTTTGTGTGTGTGTGTGTGTGTGTGTGTGTGTGTGTGTGTGTGTGTGTGTGTGTGTGTGTGTGTGTGTGTGTGTGTGTACTCACCTAGTTGTACTCACCTAGTTGTGTCTGCAGGATCGAGCATTGACTCTTGGATCCCGCCTTTCGAGCATCGGTTGTTTACAGCAATGACTCCTGTCCTATTTCCCTATCATACCTGGTTTTAAAATTATGAATAGTATTTGCTTCCACAACCTGTTCCTGAAGTGCATTCCATTTCCCCACTACTCTCACGCTAAAAGAAAACTTCCTAACATCTCTGTGACTCATCTGAGTTTCAAGCTTCCATCCATGTCCTCTCGTTCTGTTACTATTCCGTGTGAACATTTCGTCTATGTCCACTCTGTCAATTCCTCTGAGTATCTTATACGTTCCTATCATGTCCCCCCTCTCCCTTCTTCTTTCTAGTGTCGTAAGGCACAATTCCCTCAGGCGCTCTTCATACCCCATCCCTCGTAGCTCTGGGACGAGTCTCGTTGCAAACCTCTGAACCTTTTCCAGTTTCATTATATGTTTCTTCAGATGGGGACTCCATGATGAGGCGGCATACTCTAAGACTGGCCTTACGTAGGCAGTGTAAAGCGCCCTAAATGCCTCCTTACTTAGGTTTCTGAATGATGTTCTAACTTTTGCCAGTGTAGAGTACGCTGCTGTCGTTATCCTATTAATATGTGCCTCAGGAGATAGATTAGGTGTTACGTCCACCCCCAGGTCTCTTTCACGCGTCGTTACAGGTAGGCTGTTCCCCTTCATTGTGTACTGTCCCTTTGGTCTCCTATCTCCTAGTCCCATTTCCATAACTTTACATTTGCTCGTGTTGAATTCTAGTAGCCATTTCTCTGACCATCTCTGCAATCTGTTCAGGTCCTCTTGGAGGATCCTGCAATCCTCATCTGTCACAACTCTTCTCATCAACTTTGCATCATCCGCAAACATCGACATGTAGGACTCTACGCCTGTAAACATGTCGTTAACATATACAAGAAATAGAATTGGTCCCAGCACCGATCCTTGTGGTACTCCACTTGTTACTGTTCGCCAGTCCGACTTCTCGCCCCTTACCGTAACTCTTTGGCTCCTTCCTGTTAGGTAGTTCCTTATCCATTCTAGGACCTTTCCCCCCACCCCCGCCTGCCTCTCGAGCTTGAACAGCAGTCTCATGTGCGGTACTGTATCAAAGGCTTTTTGGCAGTCCAGAAATATGCAGTCTGCCCAACCATCTCTGTCCTGTCTTATCCTCGTTATTTTATCATAGAATTCCAGAAGGTTTGTTAGGCACGATTTCCCTGTCCAGAACCCATGTTGATGTTTGTTCACAAACCTAATGTTCTCCAGGTGTGCAACCAGTCGCAGCCTAATTATTCTTTCCAGTATTTTACAGGGGATGCTTGTCAGTGATACAGGTCTGTAGTTAAGTGCCTCCTCCCTATCTCCTTTCTTGAAGATCGGCACGACATTTGCCTTCTTCCAGCAACTGGGCAATTCTCCTGACATAAGTGACTCATTAAAGATCATTGCCAGAGGCACGCTGAGGGCCTGTGCTGCTTCTTTTAGTATCCACGGTGATACTTTGTCTGGTCCAACTGCTTTAGTTGCATCTAGAGTTGTCAACTGTTTCATTACCTCCTCTGCTGTCACCTCTATATCTGATAGTCTTTCATCTAGGGTAACCCCTTCCAACAATGGGAGCTGCTCAGGCTCGGTAGTGAACACTCCATGGAAACTGGCATTCAGTGCCTCGCAGATTTCCTTGTCACTTTCAGTATATGCCCCCTCTGTCTTCCTTAGTCTTGTCACTTGGTCGTTCACCGACATTTTTCTTCTTATATGACTGTGTAGTAACTTGGGTTGTTTTTTCGCTTTGATTGCAATATCGTTCTCATAGTCCCTTTCCGATGTTCGTCTTATGTTAATGTAATCGTTCCTAGCTCTGTTGTATCTGCTTCTGTTGTCCTCTGTTCTTTGTCTTCTGTACTTCCTCCACTCCCGTCTGCTGGCCATTTTTGCTTCCTGACACAGTCTATTAAACCATGGGTTATTATATTCCTTCTTATTTTTTCCCTTTACCGTTGGTATAAATCTCTCTTCGGCCTCCTGGCATTTCTGTATGACTAGGTCCATCATATCTTGGACTGTTTTTCCTCTAATTTCTTCCTCCCACTGCACTTCACCCAGATAGTCCCTTATCCTCATATAGTCCCCTTTCCTGTAGTCAGCTCTCCTTTCCCAGATCTCTTGTCCCATGGTCATAAGTTTGCTTGTTAGCCTCGCCATTCAAGCTATCGCTCTCCTAATGCAACAAATCGGTTAGCATAAGTCTTAGTAAACAGCTTTAAAAACAGATATATTGAGTTTTCTTCCAACATATTATCTAACTTCTTCTATTTCCATACTATCTCACTCATAAAAAGTTCCTTTTGACATTTCTGTGACTCATCTTTGTCTCTGACTTCCACCAAAGTCTTCCAGTTTCCCCCTCCGAATATGGAAAATTACCTGTTTAGTGGTAAAACCACTTAGGCTTATATGAATAGAGCGACGCCCTCGAATTTTGCTGAGTCGAAGTTCGATCCCCAATGGTCCAAGTGGTTAAGCACCGTTCCTTTATCTATTCCTCATATTCCAGGTTCTTGTCCCTCATGTCCCAGCTATTCATATCCGTGTATTCATATCCCTCCCAAATGCTATACAGTCAAACTTGCTACACGCTTGTCTCATGATTAGACATAAACATTCCTTCCTTTCTATTGTTGTCTGGATGACCCTAGACACGGGTTCGATCCCATCGTCCTGCTTCAAAGACTTTTTTATAGATGTATCACGTTCTTGTGATTTAATGAAATGTATGAACGAAATCTCTACCGGGCATACAACCGCTACTCTCCACACAAATAAAATCCCCACACTTCTCGGTATAGTAAACAATATTTTGCATAATTTTTAGCATATATTGATTTAGCATACTTTATAGCTCTCAATACTGTGTACATTATACTGTATGTTGTATATTATATTGTATAATGTATCTTATATTGTATACTGAATATTATATTGTATACTGTATATTATACTGTATGCTGTATCTTATATTGTATACTGTATATTATACTGTATTCTGTATATTATACTGTATGCTGTATATTATAATGTGTACTGTATACAATATAATATACAGTATACAATATAAGATACAGCATACAGTATAATATTCAATATACTGTATATTATATTTTATACTGTATGATGTATATTATTGTATACTGTACATTATACTGTATGTTGCATATTATATTGTATACTGTATATTATACTGTATACTGTATATTATATTGTATACTGTATCTTATACTGTATGCTGTATATTATATTGTATACTGTATATTCAACTGTATGCCGTATATTATATTGTATACTGTATATTATACTGTATACTGTATATTATACAAAAATGCTCCTAGCCTGTGGTCCATCCTCCCCCCCCAATACTGGACGTCAGCCGAGGGCGCGTCACAGAACCCGACACTATTGATAACTTAATTACCGGTCATCACAAACCTGCCTCAGGAAAATATATCTTAAGACTGTCAGCATTAGACGCTAATAAATCCCTAGAGTCTAAATTTTCGACCAAAGGCTATTATCAAACTGTAATTAATTTTTCGGCCGAATTTTGATCAGACGAGTTTTCGCAATTTGGTCGAGAAAATAATAATGGAATTTGCGTCGTTATTATATAATGCGCTCCAGGTTTTTTTTTTGAACGATTCACTGTAAAACGAAAATTGAATGGTTTCTTGAACACGTGGAAATTGCTTGATAATACTGAATTAGAAGTTAGATACCGTTTGATTTCAGCCTTAAAGGATGGATGGACACGATTTGATATTACTGTCTTAAAGGATGGATACCGTTTGATATCACTGTCTTAAAGGATGGATACCGTTTGATATCACGGTCTTAAAGCATGAAGATCGTTTGATATCACTGTCTTGAAGGATGGGACACCGTTTGATATCATTGTCTAAAAGAATGGACTACATTTGTTATTGCTATCTTAGTGGCTATAATATTTAATTCCTCATGAGTATTTGCTGAGATGTGAGAAGCGCACAAGAAGTAATCAGAAAATATATGAACGATACCTGAAAACTTCCCATAAAATGTACAGACAAACAGACAAATGTACATATCTGAAAAAGTCATACTCAAATATACACATGAAATAATTATATAAAATCTATATATATAAATGTGCAAAGCTCGACTGTCAGTTATTACCTATCCATTTTGTTCATAAAAAGACTTTTTGCATGCCTTTTTTTTTGCGTTAGACGACACATCTATGAGTTTGAAGCAAAAGACATTGGCAATTTGAATCTTTTTACTGTTCAATAAAATATATAGTAGAAAAACCTGCTCATAACTCCGCTCCAGTAAGTCATTCTGATTTGGGTGTAGAATATGCGAGGGGTCACATTTGTACCACTGTGTAGAAGATGTGAGGGTCATTTGTGTATCACTGTGAAGGAGCGAGTCATATTTGTACCAATGTGGTGAGTCATGTTTGTACCATTGTGAAGCAGGATTAGGATCATATTTGTACCATTGTGCCACTGTGAGTACAATATATATTACAGAAAACTAAGGCCACTGAGGCTAATTAAGTACAATTTTTTGTGCTAATTATCTGTCTTCACAAATGAAAGTGTTTTCCTTCGTGCCATATTTGAGATATAAAAAATATAAGCTACACGACAGGCAATTTCCGAAAATGAAAAAATTTATATATGAAAAAAAAGTCTCATTTTCCCCACGGACTCTTATAACAACTTTCTCCGAAGGAAAAAAAAAAGTCACTGGAAAAAATATAAATAGTGCCCCTTTTATTCTACTTTTTTTGCTTATCAATTTGGGCCTCAACTTGGAAGAAATCATATCAAGCGCCGCCCCGCAACCTGTAAGTGTAATTGACAGGCCGCAAGAAATTTAATTAAGTGTTTTTATCTTAGTATCGAGTCGGGGGAGCCTTGAGTCATCTGTCATTTTGTCGATGTATAACCGACCGACAGCAGCCGCAGCGTTGCCGCCTCGGAGGCAACCCACACCCTCTTTTTGTTTCAGTTTCTCATCGTTTATTCCCAAGATTAAATTGGATTTAAACATTGGTTTCATTTTGTACCGCAGTTAGCGTGGTTAAACACAGAGGTTTAACCTGGTAGAAGAACAAATGCAATCATAAACTCGTTTCAAGGCGGTGATATTGAGGTGCGGAGGTCCTGAACGCCTCTGGTAACGCTGCCTCTGGTAAATGAAGTGTGATGGAGGCGAGAAACAGACGCTACTTTTGTTTTAATTGGGGAAAAAATATTCATGTCAGTTACAGGAAGATTCTGAGGCGCGGAAAAACGTAATTGCATTCCCATTGGTGAGTGTGTGTGTGTGTGTGTGTGTGTGTGTGTGTGTGTGTGTGTGTGTGTGTGTGTGTGTGTGTGTGTGAGAGAGAGAATGGTAAACCAAATTTAATATAAGTATTAGCTTACAGTGAAATTTTGAAAGTATATATATATATATATATATATATATATATATATATATATATATATATATATATATATATATATATATATATATATATATATATAATTAGACAATCAATGGTGCAGTGGTCACGGTACTGTGTACGTGTAGGGATGATCCTGGCCGTGTCATATAGAATCCTTAGTGATCTATGGTTTGCGCATTCATGCAGCCTTTCTCATATACATACATACATACATACATACATATATATATATATATATATATATATATATATATATATATATATATATATATATATATATATATCTCCTCTATCAGTCACAAAATGCATTATTGAAACGTATTTAACTTACTGATATTTTGGAATTGCTTTGAACAAATCAATATCAACTAAAGAGTAAAAAATCACGCCATTCATTCTCGGCGTAGTATTCCATGTCATTCATATTTTGCTCGTTTTCTCTAGTGGATCCCAAGAGTGTACATTTTCTATGGTTCTTCAAATTATTGCCCACTGCTACACTACTACTACTATTTCTATTCTGCAAGTAACATTGACAATTTTCTTGTTGGCAAGTAAAATTTTCATTGTTTTCATTATAACATAACTATTCTTAATTATGAACAGTTATGTGTTGTGTATACTATGTTATAACGATTGATATTTTACCAAAGCAAGCAGGATGTTTGGACCATACAAAATTAAAAATGGAATGCACGGTTATTCAAACACACACGCACATACAAACACATACACACACACACTCACCCGCACACACATACAAACACATACACATGTTCAAAGCTCAAAGGTTCAAGTTCAAAGGTATAACACTAGACTAGTCACATAACTAGGAGGCATGAGTTACAAGAAAAAGTTGCGTGAATTGCACCTCACACAGCTGGAAGACAGAATAGTTCGGGGAGACATGACCACCAAATAGAAAATTAATTTAACACGGGTGGACTCGTACAAGGGGACACAGGTAGAAGCTGAGTAACCAAATGAGCCACAGACATTAGAAAGACATTACAGTGTCAGAGTAGTTAATAAATGAATGCAATAGGAAGTGATGTGGTGGAGGCTAACTACAAACACAGTTTCAAATGCAGATGTAATAGAGCTCAATAGGCTCAGGAACCTGTATACCAGTAGATTGACAATTTAGAGGCGGGACCAAAGAGCCGAAGCTCAGCCCCCGCAAGCACCACTAAGTGAGTACACCTGAGTAGATTAAGAAACATAAACATAATATCGAATAATGGATATAACACGATGGGAACAGCCGAAGTGCAGTTTCACCAATACATTTTGAAATAAGCCATCTGCAGCTATATCCATTCTTAACATAATTGTATACTGATGACAAAGCTTTTCAACTATAAAACTATAATTTATTAGTCTTATAGTTGATAAGACTTGCAGCAATCATAGCAGCTGCCGCCACAGCCGCCAGCAAGACCACCTATTCTTATCCACCATTATGGGCCTCATCCTGGTCAAAATTCGAGTCCAGATGCTCTCCAGACGAAAATCATTTCCAGCTTAATTTCTGGCGCCGATTATACCTGACGGATCGGAGCAAAACTGACAACTTTTCACGGAGGCCATTAGCCCCATTTTCTGGGACAAAATTTTATACATTTCGACGGCAAATCACCACTGCGTTTTTTACAGGCTTACGACTTAAAGAATCGAAGATGCTCTCTTCAAAAGGGAGTAGAGGGAATTGGGAGAAGGGGCTAGAGGAGAGGAGGGTGAGAATGGTGAGGTAGGTGATTGAAAAAAAAGGGTGAAGAGGAAAGGGAAAGAGAAGAGGGAAGAAAAAAAAGATGGGTAAACAAGGTTAAAATAGTGCTTTCGATAACACTGTGTCCCTGCAGACTGATTTACGAGATAACTTCTCACATTTGTTGAATTCAGATTCAAATGTAAACAAAACGTTTAGAATATTATAAATTATGAATGAATTCATAATTTATAGGCCTACATATAATTAAAGTGCATTGTTGTTGAATTCACAATACCTCCCCCCCCCCAACACACACACCAATGTTTGCAGGTGATGCAAAACTAATGAGTAGAGTCAGGACAGGGATAGATAGTGATACATTGCAAGCGGATTTGGACACCAGAAGTGGCCTGAAAAATGGCTGCTAGAATTTAACCCAACCAAATGAAAATTTCTTTGGAATAGAACAGGAGTGCGAAGATCAGTCCAACAGAATAGGGAGAGGGGAAGACAGATTCTTCAAATACGAAAGGAGAAAGACCTGGGACTGTACGTAATCCCAAACCATATTGCCAGAAACCCATATTAGAAGAATAACAACAGCCGTTTATGGCATACTGGCCAACGTACGCGTATCCTTCAAAAACTTGGACAAAGAGGTTTTCTAGGCCCTCTATATGCTACTCTTTAATATGCATCCCCAGCATGGAACCCATACCAGAAAAAGGAGAAACTATAAAGGGTCTAAGGATGTGCAACGAGACTCGTTCCTGAGCTGAAGGGATTTCCTTTCCTACGAGGAAAGACTGAGAGAACTGGATATTACCACACTGGAAGAAAGAAGATATAGGGGGAGGCATGATAACAACATATAACTTTCTAAGAAAATTTGACAAAGTAAAGAAAGCAGCGTTGTTCAAAGCTAGGAACAGCAGAACCAAAAAGAAATGAGTCACTGCATTATGCTAAGAAAGTTCGGATGGTGGGGCTAGGAGCTCGACCTAGTAAGCACATCTAAGTGAGTACACCCATTCCCACACATGCACACACACACACACATATATATATACACACACACACACACACACACAAATGTACTGATCTTTCATTTATTCTCCTCTTGCTTAAGTAGAAAAGAAATAAGTCGAAAGTCAGTACATTAGAAAACTAACGGTTAGAAAGGCGGGGTCCAAGAGCTTACAGTTCGATCCTCTAGGCACAAATAGTATATACACACACATACACTGTTTTGCAGCTGCAAAGAACAGCCGGGAAAAGTGAAGTGCCCCTCAGAATTTCCCTCCAACAGGACAAGAATTTCCCTCACTAGAATTTGACTCATGAGACAAGACTGGGGAAGGAAAGCAGAGGACACGAGGCTGGGCGTGGCGAGGCTGGGACTTGCATAATATACGAAACGAGACGAGATTGGGGAAGAATGAGGGAGATATCAGAGGTGCTGATCTCGGGGTTGGGAGATATTAGTAGAGAGGGAAAGTGAGTTTAGAGGCTGGGTAATGATGATATTATACACGGGGTAATATATTTGGTTATATACACGGGTAATGATGCGATTGGCAGTAGTGGCGTGATGATGGGAGATAGGGACAACATAAGCAAGGCTATGATAGGGTACTGAGGTCAAAGTTGGGCTAGGAATTCTAAGAGTTTGCCTGATAGTGTCCTGGGAATGTTCTGCGGCTAGTTTTCTCTAAATAAAACAATAACCAAGATTGGCTACGCAAAATTATGATATTAACCAAGATTTACTAAGCAATAATATTAACCTACATATACTAAGCAATATTACTTTAGAGAACGCTATATATTTGTGGAGCTAAAACCATGTTCATACACACACACACACACACACACACTCGCACACACACACACACACACACACACACACACACACACACACACACACACACACACACACACACACACTCGCACACACACACACACAAACACACACACACACACACACACACACACTCGCACACACACACACACACACACACACACACACACACACACACACACACACACACACACACACACATATTACTTATTTAACGTGTGAATAATCCCAAGCTTTCAACCATTAACTTATAAAAGAGCCAAAATGAAAAGGAACTTAAAAAAAATCCTGGAATACAAAAATATAGGCGCTCGAAAAGTCTTCCGCAATTTTCCAATATATTTGAGTGCCAGAGGGGAGGCCGCAAAAAGTTTCATGTGAGACGTCCCTAAGATGGCGCCTGACGTGACGTCTTCTTAAAACTCCACAAAAATGGAACCAAATTAAATTCTCATCAATTATAAGACTTTTGTTGTCATTTTTTTGCCCATCGTCCTCGTCTGGACTTTCCTGCCTCGTGTCTTTTATTTATTCTCCTCTTGCTTATCCCCCATTCTTCACCAGCGTTATATTTAATGTTAATATTTAGTTACACACACACACATATTATATATATATATATATATGAATGAAAACTCACACCCCAGAAGTGACTCGAACCCATACTCCCAGAAGCAACGCAACTGGTAACTACAGGGCGCCTTAATCCGCTTGACCATCACGGCCGTCAAAAGGAAGTGATAGCCGAGGCTATTTGAGCCACTTCCCCGACGGCAACTCGGATGGTAATCTTGGGCATAGCATTTCACCAAATCACCTCATTCTTTGGGGCACACGTGAGGAACACAAATGCGAACAAGCCTGAATGGTCCCCAGGACTATATGCGAATGAAAACTCACACCCCAGAAGTGACTCGAACCCATACTCCCAGAAGCAACGCAACTGGTAACTACAGGGCGCCTTAATCCGCTTGACCATCACGGCCGTCAAAAGGAAGTGATAGCCGAGGCTATTTGAGCCACTTCCCCGACGGCAACTCGGATGGTAATCTTGGGCATAGCATTTCACCAAATCACCTCATTCTTTGGGGCACACGTGAGGAACACAAATGCGAACAAGCCTGAATGGTCCCCAGGACTATATGCGAATGAAAACTCACACCCCAGAAGTGACTCGAACCCATACTCCCAGAAGCAACGCAACTGGTAACTACAGGGCGCCTTAATCCGCTTGACCATCACGGCCGTCAAAAGGAAGTGATAGCCGAGGCTATTTGAGCCACTTCCCCGACGGCAACTCGGATGGTAATCTTGGGCATAGCATTTCACCAAATCACCTCATTCTTTGGGGCACACGTGAGGAACACAAATGCGAACAAGCCTGAATGGTCCCCAGGACTATATGCGAATGAAAACTCACACCCCAGAAGTGACTCATTCAGGCTTGTTCGCATTTGTGTTCCTCACGTGTGCCCCAAAGAATGAGGTGATTTGGTGAAATGCTATGCCCAAGATTACCATCCGAGTTGCCGTCGGGGAAGTGGCTCAAATAGCCTCGGCTATCACTTCCTTTTGACGGCCGTGATGGTCAAGCGGATTAAGGCGCCCTGTAGTTACCAGTTGCGTTGCTTCTGGGAGTATGGGTTCAAGTCACTTCTGGGGTGTGAGATTTCATTCGCATATAGTCCTGGGGACCATTCAGGCTTGTTCGCATTTGTGTTCCTCACGTGTGCCCCAAAGAATGAGGTGATTTGGTGAAATGCTATGCCCAAGATTACCATCCGAGTTGCCGTCGGGGAAGTGGCTCAAATAGCCTCGGCTATCACTTCCTTTTGACGGCCGTGATGGTCAAGCGGATTAAGGCGCCCTGTAGTTACCAGTTGCGTTGCTTCTGGGAGTATGGGTTCGAGTCACTTCTGGGGTGTGAGTTTTCATTCGCATATAGTCCTGGGGACCATTCAGGCTTGTTCGCATTTGTGTTCCTCACGTGTGCCCCAAAGAATGAGGTGATTTGGTGAAATGCTATGCCCAAGATTACCATCCGAGTTGCCGTCGGGGAAGTGGCTCAAATAGCCTCGGCTATCACTTCCTTTTGACGGCCGTGATGGTCAAGCGGATTAAGGCGCCCTGTAGTTACCAGTTGCGTTGCTTCTGGGAGTATGGGTTCGAGTCACTTCTGGGGTGTGAGTTTTCATTCGCATATAGTCCTGGGGACCATTCAGGCTTGTTCGCATATATATATATATATAGCCAAAATATATGGCTATAATATATATATAATATAGCCATATTATATATATATATATATATATATATATATATATATATATGTTTCATTGAATATGACCGCATATTCTGTATTTAATTTTTTCTGGTTTAGGGCTTCTATCCCTCTAACTATTTTCTTAGCATCAGGGCTTAATTGGAATAGGAGTTCTCCAAAACTCATTTTCGTACTTTTAAGGTGAAGAAAAGAAGTGATTTACTATAGAGTGTATTACACTTATTTGTATAATTTGCACGACGTTTCGAACCTCCATGGTTCATTCTCAAGTGAACAATCTTACAATACTAGTTGATTTTATACCCGCATTAGGTCAGGTGATAATACAATGAAGGTGAAAAACATGGGGGATACATAAGGGATAAACATAGGGGCTGCAGAAGGCTTATTGGCCCATACGAGGCATCTCCTATCTAAACACAAAGATTAATCCAGTGTAATTGGCCTGTTATGTTGGACATTGTCTTCTGTGTTGGCATCGATATGTTCTTGTCTTGTCCTTACTTTAGTAAGGACAAGACAAGAACATATCGATGTTCTTGTCTCACATGTCCTTACTTTAGTAAGGACAAGACAAGAACATATCGATGCCAACACAGAAGACAATGTCCAACATAACAGGCCAATTACACTGGATTAATCTTTGTGTTTAGATAGGAGATGCCTCGTATGGGCCAATAAGCCTTCTGCAGCCCCTATGTTTATCCCTTATGTATCCCCCCATGTTTTTCACCTTCATTGTATTATCACCTGACCTAATGCGGGTATAAAATCAACTAGTATTGTAAGATTGTTCACTTGAGAATGAACCATGGAGGTTCGAAACGTCGTGCAAATTATACAAATAAGTGTAATACACTCTATAGTAAATCACTTCTTTTCTTCACCTTAAAAGTACGAAAATGAGTTTTGGAGAACTCCTATTCCAATTAAGCCCTGATGCTAAGAAAATAGTTAGAGGGATAGAAGCCCTAAACCAGAAAATAATAAATACAGAATATGCGGTCATATTCAATGAAACATGTTTGAAAGAAAACCTGCTGCCAGTATACACCAATATATATATATATATATATATATATATATATATATATATATATATATATATATATATATATATATATATATATATATATATATATATATATATGAATATGTCCACATTCTTGACGTTGTTGATCTTATATAGATCTATTTTCTTAGTGTCGGGATTAAGAAGAGCAATCAACAAGTTACCAAAATTCATGGTAAAGAAACTAAAGTAATTATTTAAGGATATATTTTCTACACATGCTTATTTCTTTTCTAAATCTTAATTTATCTAAATTTAATTTCTATCCTAGATTGATATTTCTAGAGCCCTATTTATAGCCCCTTTCTTAAATCCTTTCGTACATTGAATAAGAACACAAGAACAAAGGTAACTGCAGAAGGCCTGTTGACCCTCGCGAGGCAGCTCCTGTTTAACAAACCCAAACTCATACAAATATATTGTCAATCTTCGGCTGCAACAATCCAGTGATCTCACGTTTATTACGTTACCCTGTAACTTGTTCCGTAAATCAAGAACCATATTTCCAAACCAATATTTACCCATGTCTTTTTCTAAATCTAGCTTATCCAATTTGCATACATTCTTTCGTATTCCATTTTGTGTTGATATAATTAAGACCTTATTAATATCCCCATTATTATACCAATGTACACATTTGAATGGATAAATGCGAATTTATGTTCATTGTTGAATATGGTTGCCACCATTCAAAATATGAAACACGCGCACACAAAACATTATGATCACAAAACACTAGGAGGGCGCGAACTAGAGGGTTCAGTTCCTGAACCGATTGGGCGCCGAATACCATAAACGGCTCCAGCCCCTGGCCCCAGGCCTAACTCCCAACGTAACAGAAGAATCCCTGTCTGTTATCACAGCTCATCTCCACAGACTCACCAGTTACCGTTGTAGCTGCATGACCACGTCTGGGGTAGAAAATAAAACTGATCTATTCTAATTCGTCTCTCACCACAGTATGGCCCGCGAGACATACCACTTCCTACCACACAATATGTCCAGCGAATGAGCACTTTATTTTGAGGGCGGGTTAAATGTACGTTGCACATGATTCACAACTCATTACTCTCGAAGATTTTCCCCCAAAAATGCCTACGATGGAAATGCAGTAACCACGTATTTTAAGTACAAATATTTGCTAGCAAAACCAAATATATACTCTACCCTAATTTAGCCCTCTCTGCTAAACCATATAATATTCTAATATTAATTTAAATATTAAATCATAATTTTTATGATAAAAATCATGAAAATCAAAAATCAATATTAAATCATGATAAATATTTACGAGTATACCTTTAAAGGACTCTTGAAATTCGAGCAAGTTTGCAGGCGATGAGTCACAATAACGTGGCTGAAGAATGTTGACCAGACCACACACTAGAAGGTGAAGGGACGACGACGTTTCGGTCCGTCCTGGACCATTCTCAAGTCGATTGTCTTGAGTTCAAGTTCCTAAGCAAGTTCTATAATGCACTCAAGCACTATAAATACAAATAAATGCCAACAAAACCAAAACACCTACCTTATGTAGGTGATAAGGTGATAAAATCATAATATATAATCAAATTATGTACTGGCGAATATGGGTGGAAGATAGTTTAAAGTGTATAATTGAACTGTTAAGGGGAAGGAATCTTCATATATGGTTGAAATCTATATGGGGAATAGCCACAAGTGCTTTGGCTAAAGGTTCATTCATGTGACCTTGTTATTCATAATATACTCAAACTGTATTAATATTAGTGTAAACAATATTATAACCTAAATTCTAAGCTTGACTCCAGAGAGCCACTGCAGATCCTGCAGTGGCAGTGGAGAGAGATAATAGTCATGAGGTTTGGATGGAGTAATGACAAACATTTCATGATGACAATTGTAAATACATTAATTTATGAACGGAAAGTTGCAATCACAATTATCTTGGTATTGGAAATATTTGGTAAATCAGACTACCAAATTAATCCGGGAGTAATGAGTAATAAAGGCCTGAAGCCAATAAAGCAATTGTGTACACGTACACATTATGGTCAATACAGCTCTTAGTTTTATACCTAAGAATGTTATACTACTCCACCTTGTTCTAGTGAACTATAGCTTGGATTACGCCTCGCAGCTTTGGTCACTGAAGAACGGATATAAACTCTCAGGAAAACCCACAATGAACGATGATAAAGTTAAACTACAGCATCAGCAATCATCCTTAAGAATATCAATTAAGGTTATTGAAATTACACTTACTTCTGAGGTGTAGAATGAGAGGAGATATGATTGCTGTAGAGTACAAATGGATGCAAGTCGTAAATAAAGATGAAAAACATAGGTTGCTGAAAATATCATATCAAGATAGAACTTGTAACAGTTGATTCAAATTGGACAAATCTAGATTTCGAGTGGATATGGTTAAGAATAGCTTGAGTAAAAGCTCTGTGAGTGCAACAGTTGGCAAGTATCTGCACTGAAGCTCATCTGGGGAGTACTAAAATAAGGTTAGAACGATACAAGCGTAAAAATAATTGGAGTGTAAACAGGACCTGCCTCGCAGGGGTCAGTAGTCCTTCTGAAGTATTTGGTTTGTTCATATGTTCTTACTAACGAATCTTTATATATACTTGAGCTTCGTGGTCTTGTGCAATAAAGCTGCAGTGATTCCTCTTCCCCAAGTCCATCACCGTCCAATATAATATTCCCCAAGTCCAGCACCGTCCAATATAATATTCCCCAAGTCCAGCACCGCCCAATATAATATTCCCCAAGTCCAGCACCGTCCAATATAATATTCCCCAAGTCCAGCACCGTCCAATATAATATTCCCCAAGTCCAGCACCTCCCAATATAATATTCCCCAAGTCCAGCACCGCCCAATATACTCTTCCCCCAAGATATACACCACCCGATATACCCTTCTCTTTCCCCTCTCCGCACAGACAGACAGACACATACGCTGTAAAACAGTTATCGGTGACTCTCAGCTTGTGATGAGCATCTGCGATGCCCAATCACCACAAGCAACAATCTGCTACCACAAATTACCACCAAAACCCTTCATTCCAAACCATTAGTGGAACGATGAAATCTGTACACTAAATGATCCTTACGAAGTATCTCGCAGCTCACAGATCTTGTTCTGAGATACTAAATTTGTATCAATATTGTAAGAAAATAAATTGTTACGAACACTGCAGTGTAATAAATTTTTATTTATAGTGCAACGACATTAATTATTTTTGATGAATTCTGCAACAACATTTATTTGTCTGAAGACTAACCACATCAATTTGTATGAATACTTCAACCAGATCAATTTATTTTAGCATTTTTATTCACATCAATTTGCATGAACAATACAACATAATTTGTATACATGATCACCGAAACTAATGAGGATCCTCAGTGTACACACAACCGTTACTATACAAACACAAGCGCACTTTGAAGATTGGTCCCGAAAGTGGCTACTAGAGTTTAACCAGAGTACATGCAAAAGAATGAAGCAGGATGCTGAGAACAGGAGGCTGGACACATTAAGGTACTATAAGGTACTATATTGGGCAGGAAAGCCTCCTGGAACTGGACAGATATAAAAGTCTCGGGGATAGACAGTACACTAAACCTTCCATTTAACTGAGATAATCAAAATAAATAAGCAACGCATCCTCCTGTATAGATAGTACTTTTTGTAACTATATGGAGTACTCCATATACTTCAGTATATGGAGTACTCCATATACTCCAGTATATGGAGTATTGTCCATATACTGGCGTAATGGACAATTAGATAGGAGCATTTAATACAATTATCTTCAAAGTCCGGAAAAAATAAAACTAAAAACCAAACTTAAATATTCTTATGCCAAGTATAGTACATATATGTACTATATTTGGCCTCAGATAGCGTGAATTAGGCCTAGGGTGGTTAGGTTAGGTTAATTTTTATTTGAAATATAAATACAAATCTTTTCCGGTTTGTCCAAATTCAATAATACCAAATTCCACTTTCCAACTGTCCATTACGTCAATATAGGTACGATGGTTCACATCGTTGCTATAAGAACTATATAAACAGGAGGATGGGCTGAAATAAGTATTAGATATATATCCAAGAAAGAATAAATTCAAACATATCTTTTCGATCAAACACTTCCTGGATTTGAGGTCTGTAAATTCGACAAGTCCATCTGTCTCTATGATCGTCTAGCAAATTATTACCATTAGTTTTATTATTGAAAAGTTACATTAATTAGCGCAGCTCCAGTTGAATGTTACATTGCTGGAAAATTTGTGAACGAACAAGTTGTGGCGTTAAAATAAATATATGTTGATAATGTACAATATATGTGACGGTTCTTTTTAAGACATGATAAGGCACACTTATTTGTTAACACACATGCTCAAATACACATCAAAACATCACTATATTAAAAAATAACCAATCAGCTGCTAAAACTTAAGCAAGACAAACGAGCTCTAGCAATCACAATGATTAAGGGACATAACGAAAACGACAAAACAGTATTATAAGAGACTTTCCGATAAGGCAAAGTTGGTAGTTGCTGATGAGGACACCATAAATGGGAAACCAGTTAAAGGACCTGAATATAAACTGAAGGATATACAACCGTACTCCTCTCTAATATTTCACAACTATCTAATCTTGAGCAAGCCAGGCGGGTTTTTGTGGCAACCTTCTGGTAAAGCTATGAGCTTAGCGGGAGATGGTTCCAGTCTTCATCGCCCTTGTTGATGTCGTCAAGGTACTCCTCATACTCATCCCACCAACCACATACCATAACCACTAAGGCTGAACCAACGTCATAACGTTGCTACAACGTTTTGGAAACGTTAAAAATAACGTTGTTGTTATGTTGTGAATTTGATGGGATAGAACAACAAAACCTTCAAAAATGAGAGTAAATATCGCGACTGTGAATATATGTAGCAACTAAGTACTCTATAACGTCCACGTTTTGTAATATTTATATAGTAAAACAGAATAAGGAAAAGCCTAACCATAAATATAACTTAAAATAGTTATGTTAAATTAGTTATGTTTAAATTGAAACTATTAAATTAGTTCTAGGTGTAAATAAGCAATCCAATAGACCTTCCCCACGTCCAGCACCGCCTAATATTCCTTTCGATATGTTCAACAGTGCTCAATATTCCTTTCCCAAAATCCAACACCGTCCAATATACCCAAATTTGTCTCTTTCTCTCGCTGTGTCTGAGTGTCTGTCTCTGTATCTTTCTGCCTGTCTCTCAGTCTATTACTGTCTGTACCTGTCTACTTCTCTCTGCCTATGCCTCTCTCTCTCTCTCTCTGCCTATGCCTCTCTCTCTCTCTCTCTCTCTCTCTCTCTCTCTCTGTGTGTGTCTGTCTCTCTGACGCTGTCTACATGTTTACCTGCCTGTCTGCCCGTTTATCAGTCTGTATCTCCGCCTGTTCGCCACTCTCTGTCTCTGTTTATTTCCCTATCTGCCAGTCTCTCTCAGTTTGCCTGTCTGTTTCTCTCTGTCTTTCTTTCCTGGTCCTCCTTTCTCTTACTAGTCTGTTGGCCATGTGGATACATTCAGGATACGGCTAAGTGTGTGTGTGTGTGTGTGTGTGTGTGTGTGTGTGTGTGTGTGTTTACTAGTTGTGTTTACTAGTTGTGTTTTTGCGGGGGTTGAGCTTTGCTCTTTCGGCCCGCCTCTCAACTGTCAATCAACTGTTTACTATTTTTTTTTTCCCACATCACACACACACACCCCAGGAAGCAGCCCGTGACAGCTGACTAACTCCCAGGTACCTGTTTACTGCTAGGTAACAGGGGCACTTAGGGTGAAAGAAACTTTGCCCATTTGTTTCTGCCTCGTGCGGGAATCGAACCCGCGCCACAGAATTACGAGTCCTGCGCGCTATCCACCAGGCTACGAGGCCCCCCCCTAATTAGTTTGTCTAATTTGGAAACTGTGAAACAGTGTGTGTGTGTGTGTGTGTGTGTGTGTGTGTGTGTGTGTGTGTGTGTGTGTGTGTGTGTGTGTGTGTGTGTGTGTGTGTGTGTGTGTGTGTGTACTTACCTAGTTGTGCTTGCGGGGGTTGAGCTCTGGCTCTAAGTGTGTGCGAGAGGAGGAGGCGTCTGCTGAAACTCAGCAGGTGGATGGATATAGGGAGTATGCAATCTTGAATATATATTACAGGTTTTAACAGGCTAAATATGATAGTTAGATTTTTAAATAACTTTATGGACATCAGTGCATAATTTTTACAATATAATAGAAAAAGGACAAAAGAAAGAACGTAGAGTCCAGTAAACATGACATTTTCACACTTCTACCCCCCCCCCCCTCCCTCCTCCACTTTCCCCTCACTTTCCATTTATTTATACAGAATGGGTAGCTGGCTGCACTTGGGTCTCTTAACCCCCCCCCCCCCCCCCACCTCTCTGTTCCCTCTCTTCGACCCTTCATCCCCTTGACCCCCTTGTCCCCACCCCCCTGGTCCCAAACTTTATTATTTTTATTAAATAATAAATGTATTATTATGAGGCAGGGAAACAACTTTATGAGATTCTTGAATTTTCTTTCCTTTTCTCTCTTCTTTTTTTTTTGGTATATACTTTTATTTTTCTCTCTTCTCATTCTCCAATTATAATTTTTTCTTTTGTTTTTTCTTCTTTTTCTTTTCCCCCCTTCATACCTCCCCCCTCTTCCCCTTCCTTCTCCTCCTCCCCCTTCCACGTCCTCCTCTTCCAACTACTCCTGCTTACCCCCTTTCCCGCCTGGTTCTCAGAAAATGTATTAAGAACCATTGAAACCATAGCATAGGTCTCAGATTTCTTTATTAACACATTTAGGTACGACTGTATTTGTGTAGGTATCCTAGACTATATGAAGGGTTAAATTTGACACACACTAAACATCACGTTCTTAAAATGTGCTCCTTATGTTGAAAGATCCGCCATAATAACCTTCCATTATCTGTAAGACACATTACCATTCACTGGTCCCTTGCTGTGAGAGAGAGAGAGAGAGAGAGAGAGAGAGAGAGAGAGAGAGAGAGAGAGAGAGAGAGAGAGAGAGAGAGAGAGAGAGAGAGAGAGAGAGAGAAGGGGGGCCTTCCTCTCCTACCCTTCAGGTACTATTGCTCCTTATCACTACATCTACTGTTCACCCGCAGCGATTTCATGGTAGTGAGGCTAACCCCCCGCCGACCAGATCTTAATAGGCAACAACAAACGAGCCAATCAACCAACAACCAACATACCACCTCAACTTAGCTACCCATCTCTCTCTCTCTTTTCGCTATGCTCACTACGACCATCAAAACACCTTAACCATCCAACCATCACAGTGCTGTTGATCAATCACTGCTAAACCAGATGCCTTCTTGAAGATCCCGTAAATTGAATGATCACAGTAATGTTGCCCCGATTACCGTTATTAGGCCATGGTTTTACTACTACCTTTATCTTCTTAGACGAATCGATCGGTAGTTTTCAATCAGGTCGCAAGTATACATCAAGTTTTATTATTCACCTTATTTTTTAGCCTCTTGTTAGATATCTTAATGAACTCTGCCTTGCATACTGAAGCTGGCTACTGCACAAACCAGTTTATTTATCATATCAGGAGATCTAAATATAATTATCAGCCGAGTTCGGCGAGTCTCCATGCTTTACAAAATACATCTTTCCACCACCAACCTTAGATCTTGTAGTATTGATTTATATAAAATATTTGTGTACAAGTTACGTTTGTAGTATTTAAACAAAATATAACTCTTATTCAATGACCATAAATATAAATCATCACTCACGTCTTGTGTTCAGAGGGAAGGAAATAAGTGTAACTGTATTAAATATAAAACCGTTTAGTAAACAAGTGAAGACTCAGAAGCAACAGCAGCACATAGAATAAGTCCAAAATTACTTATCATACGTCCCGTATGATAAGTAATTTTGGAAATCACAAGAGATATAGATTCGGAATTTTGAAACCCTTAATGCCCCTGCAGTGTGCTGTGAAAACAGAGCAGCATTCTCACTGTCCTGTATAACAGTGAAAAAGAAAAGCATTATCACTCTCCTGTGTGACGGTAAATATGAGCAGCAACCTCACTGTTCTGTGTAACAGTGAATAACAACAGCCTCATCAATACCATCTGCCGCAGTGATTGTGCGCAGCATCTTCACTTCAATAATATTGACTAATTCAAATTTGTCAAAAGTGCACATAACTTTCGGCAATAAAGATATAATAATATAAATGTCAAAGCATCCTAATTTAAAATTCACTCCAATATGGTCATTCTCTCAGTAGCATCTCTTGCAATACCAGTCATTTAAAACAATCACCAAATCTGGTAGAATCGATACAACCAGGCTGTGATTCATACGTCGGGCTGCGAGCATCTACGTCTAATAGAGTGGTTGACCAGATCACCATCCAGGTGATCTGGTCATCCAGGAGGCCTGGTCAGAGACCGGGCCGCGGGGACGTTGATTCTCGGAACCAACACAAGGTCTTTTTTTTACATATATTTCTCACCTCACGTAACTTGCTTATATCTATATTTTTGTTGACCAGACCACACACTAGAAGGTGAAGGGACAATCGACTTGAGAATGGTCCAGGACGGACCGAAACGTCGTCGTCCCTTCACCTTCTAGTGTGTGATCTGGTCAACATACTTTAGCCATGTTATTTGTTAACTTACCCAGATTACTAATTTCTATTATTCAATGTAAATTGGCGTCATGTAGAGCAATAGAGTTCGGTTGTGTTGGGGATCGAGCCAGAGACACTCCATACTCATGGTTTGAATCTGGTGGGGATCAACCTGAGACAGATTTCCCCACTGTGAGATTAATAGTATGATGATAATTGTTTGATGCAATATTGCAAGAGGTACACGAACTCTGAGTATACAGGCTATTCTTGTGGTGACCATGACACGAGAACGGCACAGTCACTGCAGAATCAATACAAGATAAAAGGACAGACTGCAGCATTAAGATGAGACGGGCAAAGTCATCGTGGACTCTATACAAGAGAAGTCACTGCAACATGAAGACAAGGCAGAGCTACTTCAGCATCAGGACGAGATAGGAAAGATGACTTCAGCATCAAGGCCAGACCAGAGAGCCGTAGCTACAGCCGGTCGACGGGAGATGGTGCAGCCAGTTTTTAGAAGCATAACGTACAGGCGGCAATTAGTGATTATGAAGTGCACGATCGATCAGCCCAAAGCTCCGGTTATAACTCAATAATTCCCAATGACAAGAACTGGCAAAAACTGGAGTTGCCCACCTGAACGGTTCCATCAATTAGCCATAATTACCTGTACATAACTCACAATTACTTGACCGATGAAGCTCGTCCGACTGCGCCTCAACTCTTGATCCGGAAGCAATTCAATTCGAAAGGACCATTAATAAGAACTATTATACCTTGTTACTCAGGCAGGTGCGAAAGGAATATGACGTACGCCTTATCGACGATGACAAAATAAGAAATACGTGTTATGCCTTATCGAAGTTGAATATAAAAAAAACATTATAATGTACGCCTTATCGAAGTTGAGGATATAAAAGGGTTCCCAAAGAGCAGATACTAAAGCATAACACACACGTAGCAATTATTGTTTATGAATCGTGCAATCCATCAATCGCAGCGCTAGTTACGGGAGAGAGGGGAATAAATTGCTCCTAAGAATAGAATAATTACGCTGCATCTACCCATAAAATGCCAAGTTGATTGAGAATTGAAGACCCAAAAATCATTCCACATACTGGACTCCGACGAACAGCATCGTTGGAGTCTCTACCTGGCCCATAATACCCGCAACACAACACATTTACAACTTCAGAATATTCTATAACAAGAAACGGCAATATACGGTCCATGATTAGAAAGGTCAATCCTGGATAGAGAAATGGTCGAGTAATCTGTAGTCGACCTTGGCCAGGAGTCTGTGGTCGACCTGGGCCAGGAGTCTGTAGTCGACCTGGGCCAGGAATCTGTGGTCGACCTGGGCCAGGAGTCTGTGGTCGACCTGGGCCAGGAGTCTGTAGTCGACCTGGGCCAGGAGTCTGTGGTCGACCTGGGCCAGGAGTCTGTAGTCGACCTGGGCCAGGAGTCTGTGGTCGATTTGGACCAGTAATCTATGATCGACATGGGCCACGAAACTAGGGTCGACCAGGTTCAAGAATCTGCAGTCGATCTTGTATAGGAATCTGTGAGCAATCTAGACAAATAATCTGCAAACACCCTGAACAAATTATCTGCAGACTGGGATGAATAATCTCCGAACATGGATGAATAATCTCCGAACATGGATGAATAATCTCCGAACATGGATGAATAATCTCCGAACATGGATGAATAATCTCCGAACATGGATGAATAATCTACAGGCAACCAGAAAGAAGAATCTGGACGACCTGAATGAAGAACCTGCGGCTGGCGTAGATGAAGACTCCGCAGACGACCTGGACGAAGACTCCGCAGACGACCTGGACGAAGACTCCGCAGACGACCTGGACGAAGACTCCGCAGACGACCTGGACGAAGACTCCGCAGACGACCTGGACGAAGACTCCGCAGACGACCTGGACGAAGACTCCGCAGACGACCTGGACGAAGACTCCGCAGACGACCTGGACGAAGACTCCGCAGACGACCTGGACGAAGACTCCGCAGACGACCTGGACGAAGACTCCGCAGACGACCACCTCTTCCTCCCCCTGCGTGCATTTAATCAAAGATTTTTGTGGTTATCCATCACTGGGAGTTGGCGGTCCCGCGTTGCTTCCAGCCATGATGTCCAATTACCAATAAGTGTTCCTACATAATGATTTTATAAGCTTTACAATTTCCTATTATTTCACAAGATTATGCAGTTAATATTATCTAATTGAGAATAATTGCCAGAGGACATTGACTCGCATGAAGCCTGCGGAGCGTACATGCAATAAAGGTACCTGTGAGGGGTGAGCCGAAGATCTATTTTTTTATGTCAGTGTGCTATATTCCTCTCGTGTCTGTTGTCCATACTCTGGAAGGATGATTTTCGCACACCTCGTCGTATTCTTAATGTTTTAAGGCATCTCAAAGCAACACCAGCATTAAAAAAAAGCATTACCACTACCAGCATAAAAAACTTCCCTGCCAACAGCAGCATAAAAAGGATCACCACTGATACCAGATATAGTGAACATCACTGTCAACACAACCATAAAAATATCACCAGTAATATCAGTTATAGTAAACATCACTTATCACCACTAACAGCAGCACCATCAACTCCACCATCAGACGTATCAAATATATTCAGCACCACCACCATCAAAATCGCCAGCACCACCAGAATCACAGCACCTCTAGAATCATCAGCACCACTAGAATTACCAGCAGCACCACTAGAATCACCAGCACCACTAGAATCACCACCAGCACCACTAGAATCACCAGCAAGCACCACTAGAATCACCAGCAGCACTAGAATCACCAGCAGCACTTCTAGAATCACCAACAGCACCGCTAGAATCACCACCAGCACCACTAGAATCATCAGCAGCACCACTAGAATCGCCAGCACCACTGGAATCACCAGCAGCACCACTAGAATCACCAACAGAACCACTAGAATCACCAGCACCACTAGAATCACCAGCAACACCACTTAAATCACCAGCAACACCACTAGAATCACCAGCAACACCACTTAAATCACCAGCAACACCACTAGAATCCCCAGCAGCACCACTAGAATCACCAACAGCACCACTAGAATCACCAGCACCACTAGAATCACCACCAACACCACTAGAATCACCAGCAACACCACTTAAATCACCAACAGCACCGCTAGAATCACCACCAGCACCACTAGAATCATCAGCAGCACCACTAGAATCGCCAGCACCACTGGAATCACCAGCAGCACCACTAGAATCACCAACAGAACCACTAGAATCACCAGCACCACTAGAATCACCAGCAACACCACTTAAATCACCAGCAACACCACTAGAATCACCAGCAACACCACTTAAATCACCAGCAACACCACTAGAATCCCCAGCAGCACCACTAGAATCACCAACAGCACCACTAGAATCACCAGCACCACTAGAATCACCACCAACACCACTAGAATCCCCAGCACCACTGAAATCACCAACAGCACCACTAGAATCACCAGCAGCACCACTAGAATCACCAGCACCACCACTAGAATCACCACCAACATGCTTGCTTGGAAACCGTTCATTAAACATGTTAGTAAACATGGATGTCTCCACCGCAAGAACGTTCATAAATATCACTCTCGTAAACACATCAGTTAGCATCTCAACCTTCGGTACTCCGGCGACACACTCATCATCCCACAAACTTCTCCTCTCCCTGGCGTCAAGACTCCTGTGTCACGTGTACTTAGTAAAAGTCGTCAAATAAAGCCTACTTGCTTACTGGCGTTGCTGTAAGACTATTTACTTTCTATTTTTGCTGCACTTAGCGGCTTTGCCTTTAATAAACGTGTTTATAGTTGTTTATTCAGAAATATACTAATAGTTTTGATGTTGTTTATCTTAGAGAACAGAACAATGTTTCTGAACCTGTGTACGCGACGTGGTCCTGAATATATGAGCCATTTACGTTTGATTTACGATTGACAAAAGTGTCTTCAACTTACCTCAGCGGGAAGGCCTTCACAGCACGGTGCATCATTGCAAAATAAGTTCCGTGAACGTCTCTCAGTAAACATGTCATGAGAAGTGGTTCCATCAGAGACTGACCAGGACATCTTGAGAAGGGGGGGTCCTATTAAAGACTGTCTTAACGACCTCATGAGAAGTGGTGCTGTCACAGACTGTCAAGGACTTGTCATTAGAACTGATTCGATCACAGACCGAGGCAAGTATATCATAAGTGGTATCTGTTAAAGACTATCAAGACTTTATGATGAGTGGCCCTATTAAAGAATGTGTCAATGACCTCATGAGAGGTAGTCCTATCACAGACTATCAAAGCCTCGTGAGAACTCATTCTATCAACAACTGTACCAAGGATTGAGTTGCACGTGACAAAAAACAAATATAAAGAGACCAGTCATCTTGCTACGTTTAACTGGTGTTGTTAACGCTAGCTAGTGGTAGGAAAACCTCTTCCCTACAAAACTGTTCGGTTTAAGAAACTATGCTAATTTCTGTACCTTCTCAATGATAAGTTAATCAAGTTCCATAAAGAACCCTGATGAGAACCCCTGCTAAAAGGGTCAGGCATGGCTGAGTGTGTGTTGTACACGCGTCAGTCATGTTAATCATCGTTCAGTCTAGCAAGTAACTGGGTGGGTGACCGTGCTAACAGATTCGCCCTTGGCTAGGGGATATTTGTTAACTCTAACAGGATGTATTTACACTGACGATGGAATGCAAACACTGTACAATATAATGTGTTTGAGATTTCAGATTACATTCACTTGAAATTCACACATTGTCATAGAAATTTGACTTAAGGTTCGACTGGCACTTGACATTGCATGAAACTGGTGCTTTTGCTAGAACCGTTTATGTTGCTGGTGCATGTGTTGGAACCTGCTATGTTGCTGGTGCATGTGCTAGAACCGTTTATGTTGATGGTGCATGTGTTGGAACCTGCTATGTTGCTGGTGCATGTGCTGGAACCGTTTATGTTGCTGGTGCATGTTGGAGCCGTCAATGTTCCTGCTTCATTTTTTGGAATCTACATAGCTCTTCCATTCCCTGAAGCCAACTACACTATACATCACTCGATGGAACTTTCTATGTTTCTAATACATTTGCTGAAGACACCTATGTTATAAATTCAGAGGAATTGTTGACTAACTTTTTGGTGTGTGTGCTTTTTACCTGTATGGTCAAACTTTCACACTGGAAGTGCTACGTTTATTTATACAATATATTTTGTATAGCTGGAGCAATGGCCTTGGATTGAGATACTATCATTATAGAAGGTTGAACCACCACTTTTCATTGAGGTTTATGTGGGTAATGCTTAACAGGTGAAGGTAATCCTAAAGTATAGAGTTCTGATAGTTCCTGGTCTTAAGAAACCATCGATTTTAGCCCAAAGCAGAAGCGTGAAGGAAATTGGAAAACGCTGACCATAAATATTGTTAGAACATATGGAGTTGAATGACATCTATCTATTTATTATGTTTATGGCATGTATATGTCACTTATGAAGGCTGAAAGTAGTACTGATATTTCTGTCATTATTAAAATTTGTGTTGATTTAGTTTTACTATAGAGAATGCAAGTAAAATCGCTGAGATATTGAACAAGTGTAGCTATAACTATTGATAGCAATATATTTTTGCTTTCATTGAACACGAAGGACTAAGTGTGGTCTGCTGGCGATAATTGACTGTGCCTTGAAAGCTTTGTACGCCCATTCTGCAGACTCACTTGCTGTGGTTTAGTAGTAATACTCTTGTTCCTGTGAGGGTGGTTGGTCATGCGTTGCCCGCCCTCCAGCAAGGCTAATTATCAGGAAAAAGCGTTAAGCCAGCATGGCAATATAACACTTGGAAGGAATATGAGGATATAATAAGAGCTGGGTTATGAGGACGGAGTGAACGGTGCTCAACCACTTACAGTCTTAGACCATCGGAGATTGAACGCTGACCCTGCAAGAAGTGTGACCGTCAATGTACCGCCCGGTCCAAGTGAACAGTCTAACCATTCTCCAGCAGTACAAGTTAAATTACACCATTATATTGTAATTTAACTAAAGGTGATTTTTGCTTCTACGCTAGTTATTCGCCATAGTCAGTAGCCCCTTTGATTTCGCACTTAATCAGTAGTGAAAAGTACATAATGAATCCTCTGATTGGATTGGGGAAACCAAAGCCTCGAGAAACGTGTATATTCGGGTGTATATTCTTCTACCACACATCTTATTACTATTTTCATTATTGACATTTCATTCACTAATCTATTGACATTTGCACCAGCGGCGTTGGGTTAATTTTTTTTTACATTAAATCTTAAGTAGAAAATAAAAACAATTTAATTTAAGCATGTTATCCAAAACAAACAGTTAAAACAAATTTAACACTCAATTCATTGAAAGCAAACTTAAACAAATAACCTGGTCTTTCCATTTTATATACTGTATATGTGTATATATATGTATATATATATATATATATATATATATATATATATATATATATATATATATATATATATATATATATAAAGAGAGAGAGAGAGAGAGAGAGAGAGAGAGAGAGAGAGAGGGGGAGGGAAATGCACACTGCATTCAGGGTGCCCGCCTGATGCACTGCCCGCCATCTGAGGAGCTCGAAAAACTCGACAACTTATGATAATCATCTTTGTACACTCTATGTAACTCCTTTTATATATTATACAAAAGGAGATAAATAATAGTGTTATACAATACAACAGGAGTTATATATATATATATATATATATATATATATATATATATATATATATATATATATATATATATATATATATGAACACTTTATTTTCTTCTTCGAGGATGTGGGTCCCTTTAATTACACCAGTGGTGGTACCCCTAATTAAATAAATAAATATATATATATATATATATATATATATATATATATATATATATATATATATATATATGTATATATATATATATATATATATATATATATATATATATATATATATATATATACATATACACACAAATCGATAACCCAAAACAAACCAAATCTATGCAAGAAAAATTGTCCTGAGAAATAGTTAAATTAAAAATCACAGAATTGATAATATTTCATATTTAACTTACTCTGTTTAGCAAAAACTTAAATGAAAACAATAATAACAATAATCCTATCCAAAAATATAGTTACGATATTAAAATTACATATTAAATTCACTCTTGAAATTCCTGTAACACACTTTCTGAGAGGAAAATGAGTATCTTGAGCAGATGGGAACACCGTGCTCACTTCTCAAGCCCGTTCTAGATGGCGCTGGCCTCCACCAACATCCCCAACGTTTAATATAAACCTAATATTATAATAGCCAAGAAAATCTCACATTTTGTAATTTTTATAAATATTTTCGGGATTGTAATTATTTCCGTTAATGAGATGTTCAATGTAATTTCACTTTAATAACTCTGGCCTTCGGAATGTCTATTAAAGTTATTATATTGGTTTCTTAAGCTAAACCTTCAACAATTCTTTGTATATATATTGTCTAATATTCCAGCTTGTAGTTTATTATTAAAACAAGTTTGGAAGAGTATACTCTGGGTCTCTTAGTGCTGCTAGACTCAGTGGTTCTGAGGCCGCCTCCTTACGGGCTACTCCTGCCCGTGCCACCTCTTGGGCGGCTTAATCTTCATCGGATTTCAATGATTCATCCTCATTTTGAGCTGCCATCTAGTAGTATTTTCACTATTATACTTTTACATTGGTAATTACTGAAACAGTTCATGAAACTAATGAATTTTGAGTTGTGCTGGAACCGTACACAGGCAAGAAGGGCTTCACAGGACTAAAGACTAGAGACTAGAGGCAACTGGTATTCTGGAAACTCTGTAAATTGACTTAACATCTGCAATTTCATCAGTGTCGGCGAACAATCATTGGTGAGAGGTAAGGTCGCAAGTTTCTGGTTGAGTCTTATGTTGTCTTGCACTCTTCTGAGACATATTGCAATGTCTGGCTTCTGGCTGCTGCAACTCTTCACCATCAGTGTGTGGTCAAGACTTCTTGGCAATTAAAACAGAGTTCATAATTACGGTGAAGCTCTCGTTCATTCTTGCTGAACATTGACTTTAACATTTCAGGAAATGACTTTTGTTTGGTCTTCTGGCAAGGCGTGTCAAACACTCGAGTGGTCTGTCGTCGTGCTCTGGATGTACACTTTTAAGGTGTCCTACCAATTTATCTGGTCTAATGGAATCATTACAGTGGGAAATCCAGCATAACAAACAGGATAATTTGGTTTCATCTGTACCATCATGTATGAACCCAAAACTTTAAATAGTCTAACAAATATTGGTAACTTTTTTGTAGCGTTTGAAGATGCTGTGTTCTCAGTTGTCCTTTTTTAGGTATTTTGGATGAAGAATTGGGAAAGAAAATATTAAATTTGTAATTTTTGTCACACCAATGTCGATACTGTATAACATTTTTATTTAACAGACATGAAAAACAGATATATTGCGTACGCATGCAGATAAATAGAGCCCCGTGTTATTCTGAATGCATCCGAAGTCCATCCGATCAAAAGGTTATCGAAGGTTTTAGTCAGGTTTTACTAAAAGAACCCCCATCAAATTTAACATAAATAAACATTTATAAGAATAAACATAAGAATACATTTACCAAAAAATGTATTTTGTATATTTCATTATTTCTGAACCATGTAAAAGTGCTTACAAAAATATATTCAGGGGTGGTAGGAGAAGCAAATATTCAAGAAATCAAGAGACAAATTAAAAATTTTCCCTGAATGCTCTCTATCTGCTTCTCCGAGGCTATGGGTCCCCACATTTACTAGGATATCAGTAAATATATATTTAACTATTAACGACAAGTTACCTAATCTCTCCCAAAACAAATGCGAGCAGTTTCACGTGGTTTAGTTAGTAGAAATAAGTACAAATACCATTTTTGGGGTTGGGGGGGGGGGAAGAGGGTATTTATATATAATTGAATGGCTTTTAATGTCACCTGACCAAGATATTATTAAGTCCACTATTATGATTACGGGAATAAAAGTAATCAAATTATGTATGGTACTCAAGTAAAATGTGGTTAATATACGTTTTCTCATCTAACAACTCTCAACGAAAAGAATTACCATATCGTAGCCTACTGTACTTCAATGTCTGGGATACACCAAGCTAATAAAGCGACAACACTCCTGATAACCGTCCCATAACTGAGAGTGACTCAGCACACTCGACACAACTACAAACCGCCGAGACTTCAACATCAATTAAAAACACACCAATACCAATACTCTCACCATTACAATTTAGAACCTAACAACGGCATGCGGTGATCAGGCCAGTGGCCAGATTCACGAAGCAGTTACGCAAGCACTTACGAACCTGTACATCTTTCCTCAATCTTTGGCGGCTTTGTTTACAATTCATAAACAGTTAATGAGCTCCGAAGCACCAGGAGGCTGTTTATAACAATAACAACAGTTGATTGGCAAGTTTTCATGCTTGTAAACTGTTTAACAAATGTAACCAAAGCCGTCAAAGATTGAGGAAAGATGTACACTTTCGTAAGTATTTGCGTAACTGTACTGTATAAACTGTACTGGGGCTTCGTGAATCTGGCCCCAGATATACATCAAATTGTCGATGTGCTCATTTTCCCTTTTGTCTGTGATCGTCATCCAACGCTTTATTCATTACTTAATTCTTTGCCCATTCGGAATTAACAGCTGAAAATGTTTGCGAAATAATTTACTAGAAATGACGTATTGTTACCTAGGAAAAATTTTAGCCAGCTTGGACTCGGGTACAGACTGTCGCATGAAGACCAACACCACTGCTTTATACAATACAAATTATGTCACAAGCCACCACACTGAATCCCACCACACCACAAACACTTCTACCACATCAGCGCCACAAAGCCAATTTCAAAGACACCACAACAATCAATACATCCACCAGGACTAAACTGGATCATAAACTCCATTTCCATCACCATAAGCCACTAATACCGCTCTTACTGACATCATTATCTCATTATCTGCGCTAACACAACCATTTTGACCACTCCAACAGTCAGACCCACCAACCATACGTCAACAATTTCAGCTGTCATTATCAACACAAAACACACACACACACACACACACACACACACACACACACACACAACACCACAGCTGTTAAATCCAACGTAATATCCAGAAAATTTCCCATCATCTCCGCCACCCACATGTTACTTGTATTATAGATAAATCTACAACTACCATTTACGACAATCTGTTTCTACACCACTATTATATATAACCTGTGGCGGCACAACCTTTGTCACAACCACTACTGCCACCATCTTCATTATTGTTATTACCACAACAATCAACACACTTCAACCGATATTACTACCATCACCATCTCCACAGTCACCATCATCGCTGCTGTCAAAATTACCATCATCTTTATAACCATTACAGGACATCCAACGATGATCAACAACATTACCGTCACCATAACCCAGCACGTCATGTCTATACCTCCACAGTCACCATCACTTCTGACAGGGGTCACCTCCACAGTCACCGTCACTTCACGTAGGGGTCCAGGTAACCCCAACAGTCACCATCACTTCTTACAGGGGTCACCTCCACAGTCACCGTCACTTCACGTAGGGGTCTAGGTAACCCCAACAGTCACCATCACTTCTTACAGGGGTCACCTCCACAGTCACCGTCACTTCACGTAGGGGTCTAGGTAACCCCAACAGTCACCATCACTTCTTACAGGGGTCACCTCCACAGTCACCGTCACTTCACGTAGGGGTCCAGGTAACCCCAACAGTCACCATCACTTCTCACAGGGGTCCGGGTAACCTCCGCAGTCACCATCACTTCTCACAGGGGTCCAGGTAACCCCAACAGTCACCATCACTTCTCACAGGGGTCCAGGTAACCCCCACTACAAGGTATAAGTTACACCCCTTTGACGACACTAACCATCACCATCACCACCGCCACACACAATAACAACTGCAAAATCACCATCTCCATCCCCGCTGTCATCATCATATGTAAGTTGAGGATGAACTCCTCACCACCATCTTCAACGTTAACTTTCCCATCACATTAATAGTAACTTTCAATGTCATATCACGCTTGCAATGTCAGAAAATAACAACATAGTTATTTTATGTTGATAATTTACAACATAACCAACAATATCAACATTCCACCTCAACTATCACCATTAATGTAAGGAAATACGTGTACCCAATACGGCCGCTCAACAAATGGAATACACTGAAAAAAGGTTATGGAAGCCACCTCCGTCCACAACTATAAGGTTATATTCGACATAAAATTTGAACGTCATAATATTTAAATCATAGCACAACAGGAACAAAAAGAGGTCAGTAGTCGGGGCACCAAGAACTAGAGGTCACTCCCCCATAGATACCTAATTATTTACAGGTAAGTACTAACACTATCACCACCACACACACCACCACAATAACCACTACAATACCCAACATTACTAAAATCACTATCAAATTCACTACCATCACTGTCACCTCCACCATTAACTACCACCCCAGCAATGACAAGTAATTACATCATAAAATTTATATTACGATAACACTGGTGCTGAATAATCCGCAGGCTCCAGCCCCTTGCTCTGGGACTAAATCTGAACATTAGTTTAGCTTGTGATGGTGTTATTAATACCACAACACAATCTCAACCACACCACCCAATAAAACACGCCCATTCCACATGTACACCTCCAGCACCCCACCACAGCACCGCCACCGCACAAGCACCACCCCAACCACCACACCCCCAACACCACCTGCACCACAACCACACCAAAAACAGGGTCGGGCCGACAAGCGGGGCACCTCATACCGAGCGGTGTCAGCCCCTGAGCTATGATATTAATTGCAATTAGATATATAAAAGAGGCCGCCCCCCGCCAGGCCGCATTATTGCCGGTTATTGTGGTCGGTGGGGCGGCAGGCGTCACTCCACGCAGCTATTATCTCAGTCTTGCTCTTCTTGCTCTCACCACTGCCCCTCCCCACCACCACCACTACACTGCCACACCCACCCATTGCCCCTCCCCACCACCACCACTACACTGCCACACCCACCCATTGCCCCTCCCCACCACCACCACTACACTGCCACACCCCATCAACAATGCCACACCCCACCACACTGCTACACCCCATCAACAATGGCACACCCCCACCACACTGCCACACCCCACCTACTACACAATCCACATTATTAATTCACAGCACTACACAACCCACCGCTTTCCCCTCACCTTCCCCCCAAATGCATTCTCTTAACCAAATCTATTATACCAAAATTATCTTTTCAATATGAATATTGCATGACCGCAAGGGTGAGATTTTCTTGATTTAAAAGATAAGTAATGAGTAGTCTAGAGGTAAATCTTAGACTCCCTGAATATGTCCCGGAAGCCTTAAAACTGATAATAACCGAACTTAACAAAGGAGATAGCAAGCACTACCAGTTTTACAAAAGAATGAAGGATCTAAACCCCAGTGAACATTGCCTCAAGTACACGAAGATACTGCTTGCGTCTTGTAATTGTTTGGGTCATTATGACAAGTTCGTTCACATGCTAAACAGAATGTGAATAATGTATACAAATATTACGATAAGACTGGTGGTGAATAAGCCACAGGCTCCAGCCCCATGCTCAGGGACTAAATCTGAACATTAATTACTCGGTTCTTACTTTCGAAGAAGCTTGGTAAATGTAGTTGTGAAGTGATAGAACGTAAAGCATGAAGGTGGATTTTATATTTGTATCAAATTACATCAGTACAATTTTTTTTGTTTAGTAAATTGGACAAAATCAAGCACTCTATTTCTCATTCTCGTTCCTTCACTGTCCGGAGCACAAACCAGTTTTGTATCATTTATTGAGACTATAAAAACACATCATGAAAACTGCCCCAGTTAAAGGAATATCTAAGCCCGGGTATCAATAAAGTCTTTAAGTGAAGAACGGAAAATAACCCGATGTTCAAAGGAGAAAATTTCCAACTTTGTTATGGAAAAAACTAGACTAAACCCGAGTACGGAATGCAAGACGCAGTCAGACCACATTACCGGACAGCAGGAACAAGTAAAAGATTTAGAAATAATAATGCTTGACGTCCTTACCTTCTGAGAAAATAGCAAAGGCAATATAGTCTCGGTGAGGAAAATTAAAGGGTAGATTATGACATCTTTAGAAGTAAGGAATGTTTCACAAATGATACTCTTCGAGACAATTATACCCTCTGTGCTAAAAACTCATTTTCACCACACTCATGTAAGATACAGAAAATATGCAGACATCTTTAACTGCTCACAAAAGCCCAATCATATGTCTGAACTGCTGGGATTGCCTTAAATTACTTTAGCTCTACTCTTAGGAAATAATTAGTCTTAGGAGCTAGGAGGATGCGATTACTTACACACGAAAAATACTTACATCAGATCCCAGATCAACTAATAAAATCCTTTAAGAACTCACTTCGTCTGCTAGATCATTTTGGTATTCTCGTCTCGCAAATATTTACACTCAACCCAATTAAATACTTTATTAACTCTTTCAAAGAATACAGTTTTGCTTCTTTTCAAAGTATTCAGTCATCTGCCAACTCATCACATTTCAAACTGGCCGCAGCTCGCTGTAACTTCTGCCTTTACAAGAGACAAAAGTATAAACTCAGAACCTTTACCCTCCACAATGTTTCTTACAGTCAGTGGTTTAACAACGAAAATATTAACAAATAAACAGAGAAACGAATATACAATAATAAGATGGTTGTACAAACCATCTTATTATTGTACAAATAAGATGGTTGAAAACAAAATTGGTGTAAATATTTGATCTTGGTAAGTAAAGCTGGACAAGCGACCTTTGACCTTGAACTGATCTAAGGAGAACTTATAAAATTTCAAGTGCAATAATTCCCACAATTTGAGACCAAGTTAAAACAATCATTTTTGCAAAGAATTTAAAATAACATTAAATACTACAAAGAGGCAGTTTTAAATGGTTTTAAGTAACAGCATGAAAACTTTTTAAGTAATAACATTAAATACTTTTAAACAACAGTATCAAATAGTTTAAGCAACAGCTTCAAATTAATCTCATACATTTTGACACTACCTCCTTTGTTAAGTGTTATTATCAGTTTTAAGGCTCTCGGGACATAGTCAGGGTCTAAGATTTACCTATAGACTATTCATTATTTATCTTTTATATCAAGAAAATCTCACCCTTGCGGTCATACAATATTCACATTGAAAATATAATTTTGGTGTAATAGATTTGGTTAAGAGCATGCATTTGGGGAAGGTGACATTCTTTGTATACCAAGAAATATATATACGTTTTAGATATCCAAAAAGTACATTTAGAGAGAGTAACAAACGTTAAATAAATTGAATTGCTATCATGTGAGTGTGGAAGATACAGTATTACATTGGGGCTTTGTACGACCATAATCTGACCATATTTGTATATGGCTTTAAACCACAAAGTATTTTGTTGCATTGTAAATATGTTAGCTTTTTCTCTACATTATCAAGTAACAAAATTTCTTTAACGATCTTTGACCTAAAACTTGACCTTTCACGAGGCCTCCAGTATAGAAAAATGTTTTATCGGGAAATAGCTATACAAAATAGGTCACAAATCACAAAATTTGTTAGATCCTATAAATACTGATTAATAATCCATAACTTATTAAACTAATCAAATATTAACAATCAAATAACAATTAGACAATCAACAAAACGATAAATAGAATAACAGGAATATATATATATATATATATATATATATATATATATATATATATATATATATATATATATATATATATATATATATATATATATATATATATACATCATTTTTAATTCTCCAAAACGTGATGTTGGTAAGTTAATTCTGTCATTTAGCATGACGGTCAGAAGTGGTCAGCTCTCTGATCGAGGTCACAATCTATACTGAGCCTTCAGCATCAACAATGAGCTGGATACCTCACTGTGAGCTGGATACCTCACTGTGAGCTGGATACCTCACTGTGAGCTGGATACCTCACTGTGAGCTGGATATGACAACCCATCATCCTACAATGACAGCACGTATTTAGTCGAAAGTACAAAAAGGGACTTTTACTGGCAACAATGTACTACTAATTTTGTAAATAGAACGGAAAAAATAATCCAAACTGAAACATTCATAGGCCTAGTATAGCACATATATGTACGAAATGTATATTAAGCCTACGATTGCTTGGATAGGTTAGATTAGGTTATATATATATATATCTTAGGTTAGGTTATATATATATCTCCCAATAAAAGACGGACATACCCAACCCTATGCGTGTCCTTTACCCTAATAGAGCAGGGCCATAAAAACCCATAAGCCACCCGTAATATCATTCATATTAACATTAGGAATATACCCGTATGCTAAACAAGTAAAGACCCGCGACAATTGCCTGGTAGACCGTGGATTTGTAGTGATGAGGTGTTTTCAGAGAAACTTTTAATAGATACTAAATAGTTTATTGTTTCTGTAACAATAGACTTGATTCAGCGCTATTCCGCTTGTGTATATGACACATATATATAACTGGGCAAGAATTATTGACTTGTAAATACATTACGTTATGCCAGGGAATGAGACTTTGGCATAGGATAAAATGTTAATTTGGCCCCCTAAGCTCATCTCCTGGTACCTATTCATCTCCCCATTAACCCTTAGCATTCATACCTACCTAACCATCCCCATTGAACTCTTTAATTTCACTCTTTTTTCGCACTCATCTCCCAACTCCTGTTCCTACTACTCACCTCCTCCACCCTCACATTCTCTTCCCCACATTCACGTAATTCACCTCTCCTTCCGTCCTTCCCCTCTTGCCTCAGCCCACACTCATGTCTCTTCTCCGCCCTCACTTCTCTACCTGCACTCACCTCCAAACTATAATTCAACTCCCCACTCATACTCACCTTTTCACCTCCTCCACTCACACCTTCCAATCCAACTCATCTCTCACCATCTCACTAACCTCTCCCACACTAATCACTCACCTCTCCCTCACTGTTCACCACACCAATCACCCCTCACCCCTCACTACCTCTCACCCCTCACCACACCAATCACCCCTCACTACCCCCAATCACCCCTCACTACCCCCAATCACCCCTCACCCCTTCCTACTGCCGCCTATCATATAATTACACCAAATTAGAGCCTCTGAGAGGCATTTGATTGATCGTTGATTCCCGTTGGAGTAAAACGTGATGAATGATATTTTCTGTATGATTGATCTCTGTTAATGTTTAATGATGATGGTACTCCGTGAAAGATTTAGGGGTCATCCTGAATGTTTTTTGTTCTTACCCTCCCCCCCCCCCTCCATTAGGCCACCATCTTGATGCCCTAACTACCTGGGCACTGCAATACTGGGCCGCCTCCTGTCTTGGTTGCTAATGTGTCTGCCCTCTTTAACGGTGGGTAGGTGTGTGTGTGTGTGTGTGTGTGTGTGTGTGTGTGTGTGTGTGTGTGTGTGTGTGTGTGTGTGTGTGTGTGTGTGTGTGTGTGTGTGTGTGTACTCACCTAATTGTACTCACCTAATTGTGCTTGCGGGGGTTGAGCTGTGGCTCTTTGGTCCCGCCTCTCAACCGTCAATCAACTGGTGTACAGATTCCTGAGCCTATTGGGCTCTATCATATCTACATTTGAAACTGTGTATGGAGTCAGCCTCCACCACATCACTTCCTAATGCATTCCATTTACTAACTACTCTGACACTGAAAAAGTTCTTTCTAACGTCTCTGTGGCTCATGTGGGTACTCAGCTTCCACCTGTGTCCCCTTGTTCGCGTCCCACCAGTGTTGAATAGTTCATCCTTGTTTACCCGGTCGATTCCCCTGAGGATTTTGTAGGTTGTGATCATGTCCCCCCTTACTCTTCTGTCTTCCAGTGTCGTAAGGTGCATTTCCCGCAGCCTTTCCTCATAACTCATGCCTCTTAGTTCTGGGACTAGTCTAGTAGCATACCTTTGGACTTTTTCCAGCTTCGTCTTGTGCTTGACAAGGTACGGGCTCCATGCTGGGGCCGCATACTCCAGGATTGGTCTTACAGGATTGTGTGTGTGTGTGTGTGTATGTGTATTCACCTAGTTGTGCTTGCGGGGGTTGAGCTCTGGCTCTTTGGTCTCGCCTCTCAACCGTCAATCTACTGGTGTAATAGTGTGTGTGTGTGTGTGTGCGCGTACACTCACCTAGTTGTGCTTGCGGGGGTTGAGCTTCGGCTCTTTAGTCCCGCCTCCCAACTGTTTATCAACTGGTGTATAGATTCACGAAAAAATTGCGTTGGGGATTGGGGGGGGTTGTTAGTTCAATCAATACATCCAAATAACTTTAGATCATTCTGACTATGAACTTATAATACAGACGGTAAGTAATTTCCTCCATTAAAATTCTCATAATGATCAGCTCCATTATTACAGAAGCCGTGATCAGAGCTCTAGTCGTATCAAATATTACCATTAGTACCGATGAACTGGACAGTAGCAGAAATAATCCAAGGATCAGATAGCCACAGATAGCCTCAATCAGATAGCCACAGGTAGTGGCTATTATGTCTAGTAATAAAATAATAAATAAACTGCAATAATAGAATAGTAAATACAGGAAACTGTATTCCTAAGACTACTCAATGTGCTACTAAGGCTCCCGCCTGTAAAATGTGTAAGTTACATAAGACATTTCCCAACGACACGAATGGAATCAGTATTGGTAGAATATTTAATAACTACTGTAGTCGCAAATGATAAAATGTTCCCAGCAATATCAGTTCAGAGGTTCGACCTATAATTAAGTCAATAATACTATTTACTGAAGTAATAAAGAATGCTCTACGTCAGTATGGATTAAAAAAAAATAAACTACGTCAACGTTAAAGAAGTCAGATTCGCTGACGATTATCGAAAGACATGTGATTTATAGACAGTAAGGAAGGCGCATTTCCCGTCACCCAGAAAATCTGAATATTCAATCAAAGATGGATAAATTTAGGTTGAAAAATGTAATTAGATTGACTTTTGTGTTGGGCTTAAGGCCCATCAACCACTGACGGGTCACTAGGGCTACCACAATAGCGTACTGATCAACCAGGTCAGTAAGACCTGGTTACAATATTAATTTTCAGAGCATCAAGATCTCAAGAAAATTCTAAGTGTAGATATACATACCTAGACACAGGTGACAGCAATGTGTGTGTGTGTGTATATATATATATATATATATATATATATATATATATATATATATATATATATATATATATATATATATATTCATATTTTTCAAGTTTAGTGTAAGCTTAATACACAAAGCAAAAGTTTGATAGTTTGAAGAGAGAAGAAGAAAAGTTTTGGAAAGAAAAGTTTTGAACAGCAGATGTTTGAAAAGACAGAGAGTGAAATCACGCAGAGACTTGGGAGGTAGGAATATCATGCAGAAACTTGAAGATGAATATCACGCAGACTGAAAGTTGAATATAATGCAGAAACTTGGGGGGGGGGTGATAATATAATGCAGAAACTTGGTGGGAGAATATCATGCAGAGACTGGACATCATGCAGACTGAGGGGTGCGTGTTATAAGTGATGGATATAACTGGGGTAAACTTGTATAATGGTTATATTATAGATGCAATGCAGATGCAGAATATACAATGCAGAATGTCTGACTTACCAGACTGAAATTGACTGTGTATAAATATATCTTTCATGGTATAAAATATAAACATAAAAGTGTATTGAATATAATATTTATGATTAAAATTTATCATCATACTTAAGAGCAAATTAAACTTTACTTTTAATATCTTTTTTTTTTTTTGCTTGTCACCTGTCTCTTAACGGGATCGATTAATCCGTTAAAATTTCGACGTATTAACAAAAATAAAAGTTCTCTAATGTTGACGTTTTCTTGCATCGGCCTTGATGCAAGACAAAGTCTTCACAAGAATATGGTGGGTTGCTTGGGTTCTATCGTTTTTCGTTAGGCAAAACAGTCCCCATTCTTTATGGAGTATCAAATATAGAACTAATTCTTAGCTACACACAGAAATCACAATAGCGTGATGCATCAAATGAACAAATCCACAAGGGCTGTGACGAGGCCGTGACGAGGTTCGAATCCTCGTCACGGCCCTTGTGGATTTGTTAATTCTTAGTTAATTCTGAAGCTAATTAGGCTTCAGCTAATTTTTCCGACTTACTTCATCACAAGCCAAACTGTCTTTGTTATGGATATCATTTACTTGCAAAAATAGTCTTCGGGTGATGTATATAATACGATCGCAGAGATGAACAAAAATGAAAAGAAATTGTGACAAGACAATTCTGTATTCATCAAAGTTTTACTGTCGTGGCGAGATACATCCCGTTATTAACACTCTATATCTTGTATAGACATCATTCATTGTTATGTCTTTTATAAAAGGTTATAATGATTCACGTTAAATCCTGTATAGCGTATCTGTAAGCAAAGCTCCTGTCTAATTCACAAGTATTATAAACCATTGGAAAGACATATTTGCGTGCTGTAATGTTTATTTTCTAAAGATATGTAGATTAAGATAATTAGAAGAAAAAAATCGATGTTCAATAAATTCAGATAATTGATTCATAAATTGATTCATAATTGATTCACTTTACGAATAATCAGGGTGTACATTGGATGCATTACGGTTTATGAATAAAGTACTTGATTATACAGTAATTGTAAACGTCGCAAACCACCTAAGTAAGCCTGGTGCGTCAGCCGCAATTTATCACTCCGTAAAAATGAAACTATTTTTCTCCTAACCAGAAAATTACGAAACCAAACAACCGCCTGACAGCTGAGTGGACAGCGCTCGGAATTCGTAGTCCTGAGGTTCCCGGTTCGATCCCCAGTGGAGGCAGAAACAAATGGGCAGTTTCTTTTACCCTGATGGCTCTGTTTACCTAGCAGTAAATAGGTACCTGGGAGTTAGACAGCTACCACGGGTAGCTTCCTGGGAGTGTGTAACAAAAAGGAGGCCTGGTCGAGGACTGGGCCGCTAAGCCCCGAAATCATCTCAAGATAACCTCAAGATAACCGTTATCGAGGTCGATGCAAAAAAAAGACGTCAATAATTTTGGTTCTTTATTTTTACTATTATATCGCTATTCTAAATCATTTGTCGATTCGGTACAAAAATGCAATATATTATAGGTAACAGGAGGGGATCTATGAGGCTAGAGAACTCTCACCAGTGATGCCAGAATCTTCACAGTGACCAGGAGACACCTTCAACACGTCTCTGTAATACGCATCAGACTCACTTAAGAATCATCATAATACGAGCCAAGCCTTGGAAATCATTCTCTAAATCAATATTTAAACAAAACCTTTACTGAAGCCTGAGAGGAAGGAGTCAGCGTGGCAGGGTTGCCATGTGAACACTCCGCTTACAGGACGGCGGAAGTGAAGGACAAAAAACTAAGCATTTGACGTTTTCGTTATGGCAATATTTCTCGACAGTTGAACCGGAAGTTGCGACAAGAGTTGCAGGTTTCTTGCGCTCACGTGATTACGGAGGACCGTGTGGTGTCGTCTCCTGCTGGGTGTAATATGGCATGCAACAGTTGTAAAAGTTACGCTAAACAAACAAATCATTCCCCGAAGGCCATAATAGTATATAATTGCAGCGTGTAAGAGCTATCGCGCCGTTTAGAAGGATTTCTGAGGTTTTACCAAAATGTGATTGCAAACCTGCTCACAATTTCTTCGGGTTTTACAATATATGCTTCTGAAGCTGTGTATTGTTTCCGCCCTAACCTCTTTATTTAAGGCCATCCCGTCTATCTACCACACGCACTGAACCAGTACTTTCTTCTATCTTTGCGGCCCATCTGTTTTTGCAGTTTTCACCTGTGACCTCTCTTATTTCTCATTGTTAATATGTTAGGATGCTCGCAGCCTAACATATTAATCACAGCCTGGTCAAGTATTCTAACACTTCTATTATTTTATGATCTTTGTGACTCATTTGGACACTTAGTTTACAACTGTGTGTCCGTGTTAGAATACCACCAATGCTAAATAGTCTGCATTTGTTTGTCTTATCTATTTCCCTGAGAATTTTGAGGCAATCATGCTTCTTCTGATTTTTCTCTCTTCCAGTGACGTGGTTTAATTAACGCCTATGGTCATTCCTCGTAGCTCATAGCTCTCCGTTCTGGTGCTAGTCTGGTGGAATATCTCTGAACATTTTACAGTTTCATTTTGTGTTTGACAATATAATGACTCCATCCAGATGCCGCATATTCCAGAATTAGCCTGATATATATGTGGTATAAAAATTCCCGAGCGAATCCGTTGTTCATATTCTACAAGGGTGCTGGGCACAGGATCGGTGTGATACTAGCCCCAGGTGTTAAACTCTGTCCAATTCCAACCGTGTCTCCTCTCCCCTTCAGTACCTAGTGTCTGGTCTGATAGTCCCAGTTTTACTATTAGACATTAGAAGTTCGTCTATTCTTTCAGTTTTCACCGTCGTCCTGTTTTCAACCCATCTTCCAAGACGATAGTACTTATGACTTTATGACTTTTAACTTTATGACTTAATAAAATTAACTTGTGCCAAAAACGTTCGTGTTTTGTACCACTGAAATACACCAAACTGTATTTAAAAAAAAAATGAAACAGTAGCAATACAACCTAACCTAATCTCTCTCTCCTGTCCTAGGCTTAAATAGGGAATTTACTAAACGCCATTATTAGCCTAATTTAATACATATGTGCTGTACTAGACCCAGAAAAGTTTAGGTTCGGTTGTTGTCTTTTTTTTTTTTACACTCTACATAATTAATAATAAGAAACGTGAACTTTTTGGATGTAAGGTCCACTTTTGTTCGTTCGACCAATAGTTGCTGCAAGTACTAACATTTTCGAGAAGACAGGTTGAGTTTCTTGCAGTCTTCCATCATATTCATCTCCCACACAGACCAGAAACAAGACCAATTATAGTACTGGCCTTTTGTGTTACGCTGCTGGCAGCTTCTCTCCAGCATGTAATCTACACTCTAATTGTGACATTACTTTCTGCTGCTTAGATACTCCCTTACCTACTTTATCACTTTATCCGTCACTCTTGCCTATTTATCCAACTAGTTCACAAGTCTCATGTGGAGCACTGTGTCAAAGGCTTTCTGTTAGTCAACAAATATGCAGTCTGACCACCCTTCTCTGTCTTGTCAGGTGTCAATCGCTCGTCATAGAATTCTCTCAAGGTTGTGAAGCAAGATTTGCCATCCCAGAAGCCATGCTGTTGTTGCGTCATACAGGCACTTCTCCCAGATGTTCTACTGGTCGTTTTCTGACTTTCTTCATCACCTTGCATGGTGCAAAAGGGGCAGTGACCTGTAGTTTAGCGCCTCGTGTCTTCCTTTGTATATTGGCACTACATGGCAGCTTTTAAAACGTCTAGTAATATTTATATATATATTTCCTCATTATTTAGATAATAAATTCAATTATCACACATCTTAGAATGATAATAAGATGTGACTCTGGCTACAGTGGTTCTGGATGGTTTTTTAAATACCATTTAAAAGTTCCATTTAAAAAATACCATAAAAAAGTTTAAATACCATAAAAAAGAGGTTTAGTTCCCTCTTTCCTCTAAGATAAGGTCTCTCACCTTAGGAACGAGACTTGTTGCCTTTCTTCAGAATCAGAAACTTCATTCGCAAAGACTTAAGACAAATTGTTACAATAATAAGGAGGAGGAAGAGCAACTGATGAAGAGCGACAAGGATAATCATAACTATATTAACAATTAAAACGTGGAGCACGAAACGGATCAAGAGAATAGAAAGGTAAAAGAAAATGAATATGAGAATGAGAAAGTGAAAGAGGAGAGGGAACGGGAGGATAAGAAGGTTAACGAGGAGAAGTAGAAAGACTACAAGACAGCAGGTGAACGAGAAGGTAAATATTTGACCTACGAGAAGCAGCAGCCGTTGCTTCTGTATAAAATAACAAAGCACAATATAATAATAAAGCCCAAGAGGAGCCGGGTAAACACACATAGCAACGTGTCTTACACCACGACCAGTCACAACACTGTCTTACACCACCACCAATCACAACACTGTCTTACACCACGACCAATCACAACACTGCCTTACACCACGACCAATCACAACACTGTCTTACACCACCACCAATCACAACACTGTCTTACACCACGACCAATCACAACACTGTCTTACACCACCACCAATCACAACACTGCCTTACACCACGACCAATCACAACACTGTCTTACACCACCACCAATCACAACACTGTCTTACACCACCACCAATCACAACATTGTCTTACACCACGACCAATCACAACATTGTCTTACACCACGACCAATCACAACACTGCCTTACACCACGACCAATCACAACACTGCCTTACACCACGACCAATCACAACACTGTCTTACACCACGACCAATCACAACACTGCCTTACACCACCACCAATCACAACATTGCCTTACACCACCACCAATCACAACACTCTCACACCACGACCAATCACAACACTGTCGTACACCACCACCAATCACAACACTGTCTTACACCACGACCAATCACAACACCTCCACCAGTAATATAAGTAAAAACAATTGCCGACAATCACAACAACGCAAAGGCAACAACTCCGACAATATTTTCACATCATCTCACTCTTCGGTAAACAAAAGTGAAGACAATTCTCGACGGCCCAGTTGACCACAGATCAATTTCCATTACATCAACTTTTTCCCTTATATATTGCTCACTTGGACTAAGTTACCTGTTTCTTTATTCTAAATTCATCCTTAACACAATGTCAATTTAGCGCATATAGTTTCATGATTATTGTATTTTTAATATATTTTTTAGCCAGTTCACAGTGTAAATCTCATCTATTATTCAACTCTATCAAACCATCAAAAACCAGATGGATTTAAACTACCGAGTTAGTACATGTTGCAACTGCCATTTATTACACAGTTTAATACATATTTTACTAAAGACTTCAACAAACATATTCATTCTCATAAAGTTTGCAGCTCAAAATAAGCAAATTCCCCACAACTCTATTGCAATAGAATCCTAAAACCCATCTTACAACCCCTTAAACAACATAATGTAAGGATCACATCCATTCTGTAATCCCTATCCTTTCAACAGCTATATCAGAGTCCTAAATCTTGTTATCCTGTGAATCTTTAAGCCTCCCATCAGCTGCTCGCCAGAACATCTATTCCTCATTTCCCACCCACCTTGCAACTCCATCAACCGACTTCTTGCAGAAACAAATCCATCCTTCTATTTAACCAATCCATCACCAGACTTTCCACCTGCTGGCAGATAATCCATCTTAACTATTCCACTTTAACCTGTACCTCCTCCTCTTGTTCTTATTCTTTATCCTTTTCTTCATCCACTTACTACTTGCTACCCCCTTCCTTCTCCTCTCCCTCTTGTACCTTCTTTACCGCCTCATGCTCGCTTTCCTTCACCTTTTCTTCATCTCTTCCTTCTCTTCTACCTCTACATCCTCTTCCTTCTCCTCGCTTTCCTCCACCTCCTTGTTCTCTTTCATTTCATTTTCTACCATATCGTCCTCGAAGACTTCTTCGTCCTCGTCCTGACCCTCCTCCTACAACCATCTGTCCGTTGTTGTTGTAGGAGGCTGTCCGTCGTCAACGTCTCCCGGCCCCGACGGAGAGGAGGACCAGGCGCACCCTGCAAAAGCCCCACTCCCCAAGTATTCATTACAATTACTATAATAGCAGCGTTCAATTATGTCCGGTGACGTGGGTTCCCCACTGATGCACACGCCGTGGTAAATGACGGCAACTGGACGGGGGTTCGATCGTTCAATTATAGGTGAAGAGAGAATTAGCAGTTTAATTAGGTGAGCCCAGTGGAGTGTTGTGGCTCAGGGCTGCGGGGGATCTTAAGGAGAATTACCGCCTCTTTAACTTGGCTTAATATCAGAGGTCTCCGGATTGGGAGTGCTCGTCACTGCCTTGTGGTCTATGGTGGACGTGTTGGCATATCTAGTCAAGACCACACGATAGCACTTAGGAACTGTGAGTGGATGACCAACATTTGAATGGTATGCTTATTAGTCTGTCAATCAACTCGTATTTTTTCTGTTTTTATACCCTAAAGAAGCGATTAAATTCTTTTAATAAAACATTATTTATTCTTCCGATTTACAGAATATGATTCAAAGAACTTCACTTATGAGTATTAAAGCTTTGCCAGTTAAATGGCGAGAAAAATGGTGCATCAGAACTTACAGTAAATTGATTACAGATGGAAACATGATGTATCAGCGCCAGGATTCAGCAAGTATTTACAGAACCCAATTACGAAACCTGTACATCCTTAATGATGGTGGCTTTATTTACATTACAAAATTATGAGCTCCGAGGTTGTTTATAGCAATAATAATCTTGGGCTGTGAAGTTTCGAAGCTCGTAAATTGTTTAATAAATGTAAACAAAGCCGCAATTATTAAGAAAAGTTGTACTGGTTTGGTAAAAGGTTACGTAAATACTTAAGACATCTCGCTTCATGCAAATCGGCGTTCCATCCCCGACCATTCAAGTGGTTGGGCACCATTCCTTCTCCCCGTCCCATCCCAAATCCTTATCCTGACCCCCTTCCCAGTACTATATAATCGTAATGTCCTGGCACTTTCCCTCTGATAGTTTCCTTCCCTACCTCCTAGAGACCTCCAGACCTCGCTTCATTCCTGTATAACTGAACCAGAAGCTCTATGTACTATTACTGGCATCTTATAGTAATTATACAGGCCACAATATATCGTTTGAACAGTACACAATGATGGAGTAGCATCTTCGAGTGGTACAAAAATGAGATGGACTTAAAAGTCGACATAACGTGAGAATAATCGTTGACCAGACCACACACTAGAAGTTGAAGGGACGACGACGTTTCGGTCCGTCCTGGACCATTCTTAAGTCGATTGGGGCTCTGTCATGTAGGCTCAAGTCATGTAGGCTCTGAGACCAATCGCCAGAGCCTACATGAGCATGATAACACAAACAGGTTATGTGACTCTGCCTACCATCTGTGTAGTCTTTAGGATCCTTCACTATCACTCTGCTCTACCTGCTGAAGACCAGCGCAGGATAATGCATTCATGACACGCAGCTCTACCTAATGAAGCACTAAATGAAAACAGAAAGAGACATAAACTAAGAAGAAAGACTGAGAGAATCTCGCAAAGTTGGAAATGAATGGGGAAAGTGGGAGGGAGAGGATAAACAGAAGGGGGAGAGAGAACATGAGAAGGAATAATGAGGTAATGAGAAGGGAGAGAAGGGGCTATTGAGAAGGTAGAGAGTGAACATGAAAAGTATAGATAGAAAATGATGAAGAGATACATGTATCTCAGAGGAATATATAAGATATGAAGAGAAGAGATGCGGAAACCCGCGAGATCCAGATGAACCACAGGGTTCGCTACAATCACGTGTTCACCATGAAAATGGTAAACAATGGTATGAGCCAGGTGGCAAGTGTAGAAATTACCTCCCAATATAAGCTTTGTAAGATATATCATGACTCGTGAGTCATTGCCGCAGGGGAGACATCTCCCGTCACGCAGGGTGCAGTCGCACCTCCACAGATCTCCAGTATCAGCTCTTGATACTGGTAATGGCTCAAAAGGGCCACCACTTACGGGCTATTCATGCCCGTGACACCTTTTGGGTGGCTTAATCTTTATCAATCAATCAATTGCCGCAGGCTCTAGATCAGTGAAAAGACTGGGATAAGGTGGTGGTGAGGTTCAACTATGTACACTTAAGTTAGGCGAGTACACCCACACACTACTACAGTATAAATACTTTTTAACAAATTCTTCAATATTTACTGACCTCTGTGATCAGTTCATTTAACTCTACTCGCCTCATTGTTATTCTAATTACTACATGGGGCTAAAATTTCAATTAACAAATTTATTTCATGGTCTTGGTCCTTAGCAAAGGCGAGATGCCCGTTGGCACCGAGTCACTCCCGCAGACCGAAACAGCGTGGTATTCCTCCCTCATATATATAATTCGATATTTGTAAACAGATGGGGCTTTAAAACAAGGCGGAAGCGATATGCTTATACTGCGATAATTTGCTTAAATCCAATTATAAACTAACACTAATCCTCAGAGATAATCCACAACGGGATTACTTCCTTTTGGTTACGGTAATACAAAAGCTTCCCTAATTATGCTAATTATATTCTAAAAGAAGAATATAATTCTTCTTTGATTATATTACATAATATTATATTATATATAAAGCATATAATTCCCACTTGTTTAGTGAGCGTGTCACTTATCTTTCACAAATGTTCAGTTACTATTTTTCTTTTGTTCTCATGATTGTAATAAACCTTTGGGGGCTTATATTTCCTTTCATCATTAAAATGTACTGTACTTACCTTTCACACTATGGCCTGCTTCCTCTATAAATGTTAACAATCTTTTTGCATTTGCTTTACATCTTTCTCACTTCGGATTACAGCTTCCTGTACTACTGAAATTACCACTGATAATACTTCCTTCAAGTGACTGCCGCAACTGTCTTCCTTCCCACATTTTTCAACTTCTCTCTTCTAATTTTTCAACTCTTGCTCTGTAATTTCAGCCTATAAGTGACAATTCTTACTTAATTCTTTCTATGTCAGAAATCACCACAGGGACTCCCCTAGCTTCCTTATCACTAGCCTGTGATTAGTATTCAAACAATCTTGACTGCAGTCTCCGTGGTGTAGTGCTTAAGACGCTCGCCTGGCGTCTTAACTTTCGCGAGCGCTTTGTCCTGGGTTCGTATCCTGGCCGCGGAGGATTTACTGGACTGTAGCCTCTGTTTAACTCAACAGTAAAATGGGTACTTGGTTGTTAAACGATTTTTCGCGGGATCGCAACCCAGGGAACATAGGATTTTAAGGACTTACCCGAAACGTTACGCTTACTAGTGGCTGTACAAGAATGTAAGAACTCTTGTCTATATAAATAAATAAAATAAATAAATGGTATAGTTTCTCATACACTTATTTTGTTCTTGTAAATAAAACTAGATAGGGGAAACCAGCGGTGCCCGGGTCTCTGTCTCTCTCCCCTTCCTCTTTTGAACAGTTGAAAACTGTTCAAAAACTATCTGGAACCATAACCACCATTTTAGACTTCGTATGAGTTGTTGACCGACGACGTTTCGGAGCTGCTTGGAGTTCGTAAGAGTTGCTGGGAGTTCGTAAGAGTTGCTGGGAGTTCGTAAGAGCTGCTGGGAGTTACAATAAAAGCTGATCATTCTTAAAAGGGGACACTCGGCCCGACCCCCAACCTGCCTATAACAGTCCCACACCACCAATGTGTCATCCAGAAAAGTTGAATGAGGCGAGGCCTAAGAATCGGGCTTCCAAATTTGGGTAGACAGAGAGGAAGACAAGCATTTTCTTTTATTTATATTGATAACGGGTATACTTGACTTTAAGTATATTTTGTGTATTTCATAAAATCTTTCTATTTTTGCACTAAATGTTTTGTTTTAGTTTATTTTATTTATATACACAAGAGTTCTTAGATTATTTAAATAAGAATGAATAATGTTCAGTTTCCTGTACTACTTTTTTAAATAAGAATTCTTTAAATAATGATAAAAAAATGTACATTCTTACATTTCTTTATATACAGTAAATATGAATAGTACTTTTATATAAAATACTTAAACAATTTCATTTACAAAATTCACGAGGTAATTGTTTTACATAATAATCTTTTAAATACAAAATATATATATATATATAAAATATATATATATATTCTACATACTGAAGAATGTAGAGTTGGGTGTTGGGTGTACTGGAGAATATGGAACTGGGTGTTGGGTGTACTGAAGAATATGGAGCTGGGTGTACTGGAGCTCGGTGCTCAGATGGTGGAGCTAGTTGTTGGGTGTACTGGTGTAGGGAAGCTTGACATTGGGTGTACCGGTGTAGGGAAGCTTGACATTGGGTGTACCGGTGTAGGGAAGCTTGACATTGGGTATACTGGTGTAGGGAAGTTTGACATTGGGTGTACCGGTGTAGGGAAGCTTGACATTGGGTATACTGGTGTAGGGAAGCTTGACATTGGGTATACTGGTGTAGGGAAGCTTGACATTGGGTGTACCGGTGTAGGGAAGCTTGACATTGGGTGTACAGGTGTAGGGAAGCTTGACATTGGGTGTACCGGTGTAGGGAAGCTTGACATTGGGTGTACCGGTGTAGGGAAGCTTGACATTGGGTGTACCGGTGTAGGGAAGCTTGACATTGGGTGTACCGGTGTAGGGAAGCTTGACATTGGGTATACTGGTGTAGGGAAGTTTGACATTGGGTGTACCGGTGTAGGGAAGCTTGACATTGGGTATACTGGTGTAGGGAAGCTTGACATTGGGTATACTGGTGTAGGGAAGCTTGACATTGGGTGTACCGGTGTAGGGAAGCTTGACATTGGGTGTACCGGTGTAGGGAAGCTTGACATTGGGTGTACCGGTGTAGGGAAGCTTGACATTGGGTGTACCGGTGTAGGGAAACTTGACATTGGGTGTACCGGTGTAGGGAAGCTTGACATTGGGTGTACCGGTGTAGGGAAGCTTGACACTGGGTGTACCAGTGTAGGGAAGCTTGACATTGGGTGTAACAAAGTCTTCAAGGGAGTAAATTGTCTAGTGTTTGATCCAGATATGCAAGAAGGAAAATATCTGCAAGAGAGTTTATATACCCATGAAAAACAAACCTTTCCGGCCGGCAGCGACGTAAAACATTCCCACACATCGCCGCTCAAGCCGCCGAGGCGTCCGTCATTACCCGTCTCCCTGGCCCATAATGTTCTGGAGCTCCAACAACAAATATCATGGATCAGGGAAGATAAATTTTCACTTGTATTTCCAATTTGGTTTAATTTTACCCAAACTACATCGTGTCTCGCATGCTAAATAACATTCATTTCCTGCACGTCTTATATGCTGGATATTGTCTGTACCTGCTGCTCCTCCTCTCTGTCGGTTCCGATTGTCTGTCTATCTATCTGTATCCGTCTGTGTGCGTGCGTTCACCTGTTTTTGTTTGCGGGGGTTGACCTCCAGTTCCTGGCTACCGCCTCTAAGCCTACAGGGCTCTGTTTTATCGACGTGCTTGGTGTATTCTATGTCTTTATTTATCTGTTTCTGAAGCAGTTATTTCATTTAACTCTACTTTAACTCAGGCTACCAGGCCCCCTGGTAGCCTGTGTGTAGCCTGTGGTAGGCTACCAGGTCCCCCTCTGTGTGTGTGTGTGTGTGTGTTTACTAGTTGTGTTTTTGCGGGGGTTGAGCTTTGCTCTTTCGGCCCGCCTCTCAACTGTCAATCAACTGTTTACTAACTACTTTTTTTTTCACACACCACACACACACACACACACCAGGAAGCAGCCCGTGACAGCTGACTAACTCCCAGGTACCTATTTACTGCTAGGTAACAGGGGCACTTAGGGTGAAAGAAACTTTGCCCATTTGTTTCTGCCTCGTGCGGGAATCGAACCCGCGCCACAGAATTACGAGTCCTGCGCGCTATCCACCAGGCTACGAGGCCCCTAAGGGTGTGTGTGTGTGTGTGTGTGTGTGTGTGTGTGTGTGTGTGTGTGTGTGTGTGTGTGTGTGTGTTGTCCAATTCGTGAACCAATTACTTTAAAAATACTTATATATACATTCAACTATGTAACTAGCTTATCAAGCTTTAAATTTGCTAACATAAAATAATTTTGGCGCTCAGTTCCTGAGCTGGATGTCTAACCTTTTCCACTGCCGCCCACAGAAACAAAACCCATGCTGTTGCACCATTAATGCTACCCTCATCATGATGTGCAACTCTCGGGTTAATAATAATTGGGTAAATATCCTACCCACGTTTCATTCGTGTGAAAAGTAAGCTGTTTCTTCATTTCATGACGAACACATAAATTATAATTATATGAGCGGGATCGACTAAGAAATATATTAATGGAAACAAATTGTGATATGAGGCAGCACAATTTCCCAAATGTTATTGCGTCCTGTATGCGAAGCCGGCAAGTATCAGTAGATTAATTTTAAGAACGAAATCGGATTAGTTATCAGAGACACTGTCTTTAGCAGCGTTGGTTTCAAAGACATCTCAACATTCTCATTCAACTTGGCAGAATTTCAAACACAAAACCTT